>NW_026854506.1:0-73077 GCF_026571515.1 Ruditapes philippinarum
TCAAGCAAAATTAATTTTTTATCATATATTTGAGGACCAAATCAAAAATTTCCTTTTACACCCCCAATTTATGAGCCGAAACAACATTTTGAGCATATACAAATTTATCACTCGTTTATGAGTTATGACCTGGTCCTTTAGCTCGAAACATAACTTTGCCATTGATAATCTCCACGTTATAGATATTCTTGATATTCTTCAAATCTTCAGCTATTACATGCAACGCACTTGCCCCAAATCAAGTACATTTGTTTCAGAATCTAGATTATACAATGAATAAATTTTCCGATTTTTTGGTTCTTGTATGTCATTTGTTTAGCTCACCCGAGCACAAAGTGCCAAGAAGTGAGCGTTTGTGATGCCCTATGCCCGTCGACCAATTGGTATCAACAAAAACTTTTAACAACATCACCACCAGAACCACTTTATGGATATCCACCAAACTTCACACAAACTTTTAAAGGGCCATAAAACCTGTCAAAAGTCTTTATGACTAATTATATTGGAAAATCATTGCATAGAGCTTAGATAAATCTGACATACAGCATTGCCAAGTAGACCTCTACATAAGCTTTGTATTTATATATGTCATGCCACTGAGGTAAAAGATGGCAATATCCTAGGGGTCACTTAGTGTACATAGACTTATATCAACAATGTCTTCTTAAAACCTTTATCTCTGAAAGTACTTTTCCCAGAGCTAAGATGTTCTGCATGTAACATCATCGCGTGGTCCTCTTTTATAAATTATGGCCCTGTAAGTCAAAATTGGTTCCTAGCCCGTAGGTCACTTTGTGTATAAAAACTTATATTACAAAGGCAAGGGCAAGGCCCAGGGGTCACTTTGTGTATAAACACTTATATTACAATGGCAAGTGCTTAGTTATCGATATATTGAACTGATAAGATCAAGTTTGCCCTCTGTGTCCCTTAAGTAAGGTACATTTTCTACATGCAAGACACCACTTTAGGGTATATATTAATAATCATGTCAGCAGTTTCATCCGTGACGGTATTGAACCTTGCATATCTGACGGTCTTAATTTTGTTACAAGAGAGTACATTGTATTCCACGATAGATTACATGGTAAAGTATCATATGTCGCGCTACATCGACAAACATGGAATCACAGTTCTTAATGACAATACTTAACATTCAAAAAACAGGATACACTTTTAATTTGGAATCTTCTTTAAGAGTGTAATGCTTAAAATTATTTTCCTTGTAATGACCATTATTTTCCTAGTAAGTGGTATATGAGAGATAGTCTGGACAAACCTTAAAAATAAAATAATTAAAGGGCCATAACTATGACAAAATTCATTAACTATAAAATGTTAATGATATGCACAACTAGACGTGGTTCTGATCATTCCTCTAAGTTTGGATGAAATTGCATCAGTAGTGTTTGAAAAGTAGTGCGGACATATTTTTGTGTATCTGTCAACACACAGAAAAAACACCTTTTTATTAAAGGGCCATAACTCCTTTAACCGGGAAACCCGTGCACTATGTGCAAGGACTTGAGCTACAAATAAATTCTGTAAAGTTTAATTGATATTGCATTAGTTGTATAAGAGGAGTAGTCCGAACAAACTATGTGACGGACATATAGACGGACAAAAAGACAGACAGACGACGGAGAAGTGACCTCTATATGTCGCCACTACTCTGTAGAGGCGACACAAAAATGAAAAATTATTTTAACCGACTTCCCCGTTCAAAGGCTTGCCTAATTTCATATTAAACTACAGTGTAAAACGATCTAATCTACATCCATTAAGTTTCAATTGCTATAACATGACTTAACTTTCACTTTTCTTTTTTCATGAAGAAAGTACATAAAATTAATTCATTTAGCATGCATTATAGACTTCCTTACGCCAAAGGTTTTTCATGAATTGCAAAAGAAACAATTTCCGATTTTTTATCTAAACGCTTCTGTAGTTGTATATTTTTTGCAGACTTTCATTTACCAGTCATATAAAATGTCTTTATAAACAGAAACAAAATAATTTTTATGTACAATAAATGGTCATCTGATTTTAGCATATTAATCGGTCCAGAAAGAGATATGTAATCTAATTATGCATTGTTCATTTCTCTGCTGTAAGCGCGATTTGGGCTCAAATATCAAAGGTTTAAGATATTGTTTAATGGTGAAATTCAAAATTTATAGGAATTTTACAAAATATCACTTACTTTCTTTTATATTCCTAGTAAATGGTAAACACCAGTGAAAAAAACACACCGGCCAGTCAACGCATCCGCCATTTTATACGATTGCACGTCATTTAATGACGTCATATACACAGAAAGCACCTACGTGATGGTCAATACAGTACATCTTAAAAAAGTGGGGTTTTTTTGCCATTTTCATCGATTGATTTTGAGACTTTCCCCATTGATAAGAGGGATGAAAAAATCCAATGTATCTTAATTAGGCATTGTTACGTACGATGCGTAAGGAATTAATTCTTTTGCAATTGTTTCTAGGTTATAAATAGAATGACTGGACTAAAAGGCATGCGTGATATATAGGAGCTGCTTATCTCTTACATCTCTGAAAAGAATTATAAATCTAGATAATATATAAATCACCAATATAGTTTGTGGTTGTGTTGAATTCGGCCGAAAGTGTGCAGTTCTAAAGAAATTGAAACATAAAATGAAAAGCCGCCGATGGTTTTAAATTATAATGTACTATAAATTCTGTCACAGAGCTCGCTTTGAGGCTTTTTCTTGTTAATATTATGTTTGCAAACTCTTCATTGGAGGCGATTTTGGTTCCAAGTCCTATTTTATTTGGAGCATGCCAGGAATCAGTACCAGCAGGTTATCTGCACTAAAATTCATCATTCAAATTGACATTCGGGGCTCCTTGCCAATTTCCGTTAATCCAACTGCAAGATTTAGCGAACTAACGTGTTTCCGAAATGGGACTCTTACCGTGTTCGGGATAGTTTGATGAATTTATCATAAAGTACGTAAAATTTCGACTGATTAAAGTATAAAGTACATAAATTTGATAAATTTCAGTAGGCTAGATATAATAACATTTTAAGCACTTTTTAAAAAAAATAGAGACAAGATACAAATAGACGCCGAGTCAATAACAACTTCCGGTAGGTTCCCGTTTCGCGAAATCCTTTTTTCCCAGTATGATGATTATTATAAATACTGAAATTTGATTTTAAATAAATTGATGTTCTCCGACGGGTAGAGTCAATTTAGATAATTACCATAAAATACAAAGACATTTTTAGTAGTATTTTGTGCGCATCGTAATGCGCATCCAAGGAAATCCGTTTTGAAAATAGTCTTGTTTGATTCAACGTCTATAATAATACACATGGTAAAAATGTTCGTCGGAAGAAATCATTACACCTACCGTCAAAATCACCATGCATTTTGTAGTAATTTTCAATATTTGCACCTAATCCTTTGGTCCATCGACACAGAAGATATAATTCTTCACGATGATGGTCAATTTTAAACTTCAACGTCAATATAAAAAACACAACATGCGAATTTAACATAAAGATTTTCGCCGTTTTACTCAATTTACAAAATATTTCCACAAATTAAAACGTGACTTCCTAGCTTTGCCGTATGCAAATGCGCTGCGCTTTGAAGATGATAACCAGTTGGCCATAGGCGGAGCCATTCGGTAATATGTTGGTTCCCATAATCAAAAGCGCGGTGCATTTGTACACGGAAAAGTTGGGTATTCATAACTTTAATATAAGGTCTAAAGTTCTAACCCCCGAAACATATCCAGGAGAATTTTGCGTGGCATCGTCGTTTTAGGACTGACGATTTATTCTTTCTCAATATAAACTGTAGATTTTTTTTGTAAAAAGCCATTAATTCTTGAGCCAACCCTGAAAACTTTTGTCCGAATTCACCCTAAAAAAAACAACATATTTAATATTCTGATGTATTCTGGCAGAAATGTACCTCAAGCATATATAGTATTTCATCAGAAAATGAACGCTAATTTCTTGACAAAATTGAAGAAATGATCCGTTAATTTGTTATCGTTTGGAGGTTCTTTTTGTGTTTTTATTTTGACTTCTTTATTTAATATAATAGATAAAATACAGAATCCCTAAAGAAAGCCCAACACGGCAAAATTGAAAATGTTGCAGGCTCGGTTTGATTGAGCCTGTTCATAAACTGTAGAAATTTTCGTAAAAAAAAACAATATTTTCGAAACAAATTTGACAAAACACTATACCATTTGCCTGATATCGATGCGGATTCGATTTTGTACAAGTTTGGTGGTAGTTCTTTACAGAAATATAAGGCCAAAACCAAATCACATTGTCCTGGAGATTTCCGTGTGGCATGGTCGTTTTAAGGACCAGCTATTTGTTCTTTCTGTATATAAACTGTAGGAATGTTCGTATTAAAAATACAATATTCTCGTGACATCGGTGACAAAATCATTTGCCTGACTTTGATGCAGAATCGACAAGGTAGTGGGTCTTCTTTACAGTAAAATCAGGACTAAAGCCCTAACACAAGTAAACTGTCTGGAAGATACCCATATAGTATGATCGTTTTTAGGACCGGCTATTTGTTCTTCTTGTTTAAAACTGTATGAATTGTCGCAAAAAAGCAATATTCTCAAGAAAACCGTGAAAACAACATTTGCCTGACTTGATGTGAATTCGATTTTGTACAAGTTTGTTGAGTCTTCTTAACTGTGATATAAAGCCTTACACAAGTAAAAAAGTCAAGGAGATAATCAAAGTGGCATCGTCGTTTTAGGATCAGGCTGTAACTAGAATATGTTTTGCAGTCAAGTTGACGAAAAAAAGTAAACAGAGATAGATACGTATCTAGAAAAGTCACGACATGAATACAAGGAAGAACATACTCATAAACATTCGCATATAAAAGCTTAACTTCTTTCTTTTTCAACATCTCATGGTGATATCCCACTTTTAAAAGAAATTCTTCCTTTTTAACCAATTGGATCCATCATCACAGTACAAATTGTGATAGATCAATCTGTAGTTTCGTATAAAACGCCCTAATAATTTGCTAGTGTTGTAAAATATCAGAGAAATAACTGTAGCAACCATTGAACCAACACTTTGAAGAATTTACTTCCCCTGAAATTGTTATTTTATAAAGAAGCGCAAACATTTATTCAGTAACTATTATGCCTCAGAAATGATATTATTTTTATTTATATATGCCCTAGAAATGCTTTTATTTTTGAAGTTTACTGTCCTGTAATGTTTCCCAAAACAGTATTCATTGGCCAATTATCTGAACGCTATGTTTCTTCTGTTCCTTTATTTGCAATTAGTCATTATATAGGTATTTTGTATTTTGTTTGGAAGTCAAAATATTTCTTAGTTTACATATTTATATTTTTAAAACAAATAATTTCACATTCAGAGCTACTATCTTCAAATGATGAGCAGGTTGTATGCTCTAAAACCATTAGATAAACGTTATACATATAACGGATGCCCTGTCTGAAAATAAAATCATTTCTCAGGCATAATGTGCTTTTAAACCAAGAGTGTAAAAAATAACTAATTGGAACACAAAGTCCTTACTTTATGCATATACCGTTTGGCCTTATTCAGTAGTATTCCATTTTTTAGAAAGATTTATTTATCGAAACTTTAATAAAACTGTTAAAACTGAATAAAAAAATCTGATACTAATACTGATAACTTTCAAAAAACATTTACTCGAAAAGGGAGATAACACTACTTAGAAGTAGTTAGGGCTAAAATATTAGTTAGTCTCCCCTGTATATTAAAAAACCAAGATGGCAGTCTGATAAAGTTGTTATTTTTCAAATCGAAAATAACAACGATGTAGTATCCCACCATTGCTCACGTTATCTCAGGAAACTTGGGGGCATATTGTGAGAACCAACCGCATTCCGTTAGAAAGAGCAGTACATATTTTGACAAACATGTTACAATTGGAGTTCTATTGAAGGTGTATATCCGGGTTACATGTAGACACAAAACACGTTGAAAATTACATTATGATACCAGCCAGGCGTAACGAAAAAGAAAAGCCAGCAACAAACTTGTAACAATAACAAATTTATTACAAAAAAATTATTATAGAAAAATTAAATAACAAATTATGTTTACATATACCTGAAGTCCAAATAAAAATGAAATCTCAAATGTCTAGTCTGATCCTTGAATGATCCTTTTTTGAATAGCACTTTTAAATCAAAGTAAATCCAAAAACAATTTAGAATAAATTCACACAATAAAATCCACAAGAATAATTTTAACCATTTTAAAATAACCCAAGCTCCAATAAATCACTTAATATCCAAGTTGAATAATACTTCAAATATATTGATGACTTAAAAGGTAACTGATGACTTAAAAGATAACTGATGACTTGAAAGATAGAAGTAATGAAAAATGTCACTTTATATATATTAACTAAGAAAATTCCAGAAAAGTCTATTATGTTCTACAGTAACCATAATCTAGCAACTTCAACAATAAAGAACATTTCGGAAGTTTCTATCTAAATATAATGCATATATCATAATCTAGAATTTTCTACAACAGTTAAGAAAGTTCTAGTACATACATGTAGTTTATGTTCTAAAAATAGAACAATGATAATATTGGAAATACCAACTGGTCAGATATAAATTATATACATGATATATGTTGCATACATAACAATTATTATTCTTTTATGTAAACTTTGCAAAGAATATGATATATGTACTATATAGAGAAACTTGTGTTTCTTTAATTTCAGTTGTTTCAGAAAGAAAGCCAAAATAATGAGTTTGATAGTAACAGTGAAGATTTGAAGGACGAGATTTAAAAAGAAAATCGGCTTACTTGAAGCTGAATCTGATAAATGTCTAGCGATTAATACTTAGCAATTTCTATCCATATGACGAAATGACACTGCTTTGCCTTTCTTTGAGTTAAAGACATAGAATTCATGATACAGATCTATATTCATATCCTTTTGCACATTTCTTTAACTGCAGAGTACGCAATATGAGTATTTTTTTGTGATTACATTTAGAAAAATACTTTATTTTAATCGACTATTTGGACACATTTCAATAAAAGTGTGAGCACAAATTGAAGTCAAACTTATTGTTTTCTCAATTCTCTTTATCTAATCTCTAATTTGCGAGGTGTTAGAAAAAGCTCTTATTTGCAAGGTGTAAGAAAAAATATCCATTTATTATCTTTCTTCTTTCTAGTTTATTGATTTGACAACTCGCGCATGCGCAATATAATGCCTCGCGTTTAAAGTTCTTATCAGTCTTGCCTTTGATCGGTATCCAACATTCTTTTTAAATACACAAGGAAAGAAAAATAATGAAGATGAAATCAAATGAAATGTACGTTTGAAAAATACCGTTTTTTTTATAAAATAAACAAGGTAATGGTGACGTCAGAATCATGTCAATCTAAAAATGACTTCATTAAAAAGTATGATCTATCGTGGATATTGATATGGAAAGCAAATTTTTAAAGATATAGATGATTTAAAATAAGTTGCTAAAATTTGATGGAAAATATGGCAAATATCAATAAAATGTCACTAAAATATAGAACAAACATATTTTCACTATATTATTGCAATATACAGTTGGTGTGATATATCGGGAATATATAGGACCAATATAATAAATTAATATCAGCTAGCCAATATTGGCCAAATATACCAGTGCTTGCAAGGATATTACTAACGACACAATATTGCAACTAAAACGGTACATTTGGAATAAAGGTACATAATTATGTTATTAAAGGGTCCAAATGTAACATTAACGGTACATTAGTAATTTGCCATATTTTCCATCAAATTTTAGCGTCAACTTCTCATACTAATTCTCATTTTAAAAAGTCGGATCTTTCAATATCGGCCAAGTTGCGAGATGTGAAATACGAACGTACGTCCAAAGATCGACAACTCTGCGGGGAGGTTGTCAGATATGAAATAAAATGAAGACGAAACGTTGGTAACAGGTAATTATATGTTCTATATTTATTTTTAAAATTTGATCGGTTTAAAAAATATTATATTGTGAAATTATTCCGACAAAAATGTTAATTTAAACTTTTAATTAGTTAACTGTCTTCATTCACTACGGTACTTGGACTGTCGGAACACGAAATTTAAGTTTCGAATCGCAACACGTTGCTTGATATACTGGGTTATTGCCAGTAAGCTTTGAAATTTCACTAAATCATTTATTGTAGTTCCTATTTTTGGAAATCTTCCGTTTTATAATGATACTTTTGCAGTAAATGTGCTTTCACATTAGTTTAAAGTTGTCACAAGTTTTCGCGACTTTGTTCTGTGCAAAATCAGAATAGGATTAGATAAAGGGGATTAAACGATTAAAGATTTTAGGTGAGCAAAACAAGAAAAAGTATCACAATTTATCTATTTTTTAATACTATTTATTGATGATATAGATTATACTTGTGAGAGAAGGGAGTCTGTTTCATGAAATTTAAAGGTCCAGTGAAACTCGTGTTTCACACATCTGTACCTCAATCCTAGACTGCAATCTACCAAAAAATATCTTTAAAATCATGACTGAAAAAGACTCCTACTGGAAAGCATACAGAAACATTAGTACAAATGTACGAGAACATATTTCCAAGATCTATAGGAGTTCGGAAACATGTAGCAGTTCTGAAAATGTTGATGAAACAAACGAAACTGCTTAACAGTTCGATCTCCTACCATCAATTTGATTAGAAATTGATAAAATCCTTCGCAAAATCTTTTTGATGAGTCAAGTTCTGTTGAAAGTCAGTGTTCACTTTGAAGTGAAAGGTATTCTCAAGAAACCGATACAGAAGAAGACAATTTTGATACATGCAACTATTACAGTTGAGACACTGATAACGATGACAGTTATACTTTAGATGAAGATCTTTGTGCCTGGGTTCTAAGTACAATATTTCTACCAATGCCACTCATTCTTTTCTATCACTGTTGCGGCCACATTATCCCTTTTTACTTAAGGATCCAAGGCAAAGAAACATTATGATGTTGTCCGTATGAATGGTGGCTCATACTATCACTTTGGGGTAGGATTAGATATTTTGCAGGAATTGAAGACAAATTCTTGTATTTTGCTATTAGATATACATAGTGTGCTTCTGCAGATAAATATTGATGGGTTGCCCTTATTCAAAAGAGTTTCAGTACCCAGTTATGGCCTATTTTAGGCAAATAAAGACATCGATATTCATCTGAACCACCTCTCATTATTAGTCTTTTGCTTGGAGATCAAAAGTCTGGTAATGTAGAAGATTTTCTGCAAAATTCTCTTGATGAAATGCAGGTTTTACAGAGTTCTGGTATACAGGTCCCAAATACAGATCGTTGAAATATCTTTTGTACTTAGTTGACACCCTAGCTAAGAGTTTTGTTAAACAGGTGAAAGGTCATACTGGCTACTACGGGTGTGATAAATGCTGCCTACGTGGCGTCTGGAAAGGAAAAAAGACTTTCCCCCGGACAGATGCACCATTAAGAACTGACATTTAGTTTGATGAAAGGACAAATGAAGACCATCAAAGAGGTGTTTACCCATTTCAAGTTATTGGGCTGGGTATGGTTAGCCAGCTCACAATTGATTATATGCATCTTGTATGCTTGGGGGTTATGAAACGTTTTCTTTTCCTTTGGATGAAAGGACATTTTCAGCGTGGGCAAAGTGTTGGATTTTCAGTGCGTGTCAATGAGAAACTAGGTAATTTATGAGGTTTTTAGCCCCGTGAATTTTTATGGAAAGGTAGATCTCTGTTTAAGGTAGTGCAAAGTTACTGAATTCCGCCAGTTTATGTTGTAAACTGGTCTGGTTGTCCTAAAAACTAGTTTACCAAGACATTTTTATGATCATATTATGCCTTTATTTGTATCCATATATTGTCTTTCTAGTCCATTTTTCTGTAATGCATTTTGTGACTATGCGAGTCAGTTACTACATGTATTTGTCAATGATTTTGGACGTCTATATGGAGAAGACCAGACCAGTATGTATATAATGTGCATGGACTTGTTCATCTTGCACAAGATGTACCCAAATTTGGTGTCCTTGATAACTTTTCTGCATTTCCATTTGAGAGTTTCTTGGGAAGGTTGAAATAGACTTGTACGAAAGCCTAACTTTCCTCTGCAACAAGTTATCAGAAGATTGTCAGAAAGGAAGATCTTCTCGAGTTCTGAAGAAAAGATTCCTATTTGTGGTATAGCAAAATAACAACACAGGCATGGTCCACTTGACAGAACCAATCAGAGATTTTATCAGTTTAAGAAATAACATTTACCCAAAATTTACCTTGCATTCACAAATGGCGATAACTGTATTATTATTGGTGAAAAGTTGGTTTTGTCAGAAACACTTTGTCTGAAGGTGCTGCCTTAGACAAATTACTACTAGTTGAATGGTTCAGCAACATAAGAAGTTTCTTTACGAGTCCTCTAGAGTCATCTGAATTTTCAGAGTAGGAATGCTAAATAACTCGATTGCATCCGTAAAAGTGTCGGATGTTACCTGTACTTGTGTTCTTTAATTGTACATCATTAAATTGCTTGATTTTGTTTGAAAATGATAAAAACGTTTCCATACTTAGGCAGACAGACGACATTTACAGGGTTTGCACATGTCTGGAAAGTCATGGAAAACAGGATTTGTCTTGAAAAGTCTGGGAAAAATTGATTTTTTGCATTTTGTCCTGGAAATGTCATGGAAAATTTAAAATCGTCATGGAAAGTCGGAAATGTATCTAAAATAAGTCTGAATGTGTAAAAAAATGATTACATCTGTTTAAATTTAATATCAGAAAAATCCAGATTTAAACACATATTCGAACAATCAGTAATTTACATCAATATTGGGGTAGGAAATGACCGTTAAGTTTACAATTGCAACGTTTTCAGTTTATTTTTTGTTGTATTTTTAAAAACAAAACTAAGCGTTAATAGTTTGTATGCCATTAAAATGAGTGTATCATGGTATTTATTTCTAGTTTTGCATGAACGCATTGTGTCATGGAAAACTAGGCAATGCCACGGAAAAGTCATGGAAATCTTACATCCAATATCTTTGCGAACCCTAATTTAAATTAGTACATGGGAACTACAAATTATGTAATTGCAGTCTCTGCAAACTGCCACTCCATCAGTCCTGACTGAGTGACTCAGGCCGACTAAGAGGAACACTCGATCATTTGTTTAATGCAGAATGACAAGTTTTTTGAAAATGTATTGTCAAAACCCCGTTATGACATTAAATTTATATAATTTTGGTTGTATTATGTATTACAGGATTACAGAAGTGTGTCTGTCCCTGATAATATAGAGTATCTATCTGTCGACCAAATCGTGTTGTTTATCACTTTTGAGTAAGCCGGCGGCGACACAAAGACTTTTACTGTGGTGTAATTACTGCATGACTATTCTAATTTGAATATTCCTAGATTTTATGTACAAAGATTACAATTTTAATTGCATTTTAGAATCATTTAATACATGTCTACAAGATAGGCCTTTCATAAGAAATGATTTCACAGGGTCAGTCACCTCTTAATCTGCGATTTGCTATTGTTTCTGCCTTTGTGATCAGTGCACATCAAGATAAGTCTGTGTCGTCTGAACATGATATGTACTGTTCTCTATTCAGTCAGTAAATTTTTGATGAAAATTTATAAATGATAATGTCTTATTTGAACTATTAACTGTACCAGGTTAAGAGTAAACATTGGAAACTAGTGTGCCAGATTTCATGCTGTATAATGAATGATATCAATATAATCACAAATGTCGCATTAAAAAATATATTTGAAGTATGTTCTTTGTAATCCTATTTACCGATAATGATGGGTTGGCAGTCATCCCAGAAAACTGGATAGATCCAGAGGACAGAAATTGTGGCTTGTGGCCCCATTACAAAACTACCACAAAAATAATGAGTGCTGTTAAGCAGCAAGAGGTTCCTGGAGATAAATGGAAGGCCTATCCAATAAAATAAATGTACAAATGTGGTATGTTTATTGCATGATTTAAAGTTCAGAATTTAATTAAATTCTTAGAGAACACAAATCAAGAGAAGACATGATTTTTTATCTCGACTATTCGAAGAATACTCAAGCTATTATAGTCACACTGGCGTCGACGTCACATTTTTGTTAAAGTTTTACGTGCAAGGGTATATCTCCATATATAAATGAAATATGGCTTTGGAACCTTTGGTATATTCTTCTAGGTCATTGACCAACTAAACTGTTCTAGTCCCATAACTTAAACATGTATTTGGCAGAATCATGTCATTTTCGACTTAGTAAATCTGCATTTAACCTATAACTATTGAAGATATTGCATTGAAACTTTACGCAACTATTTGGGGTCAATGACTAAGGTCACACACCAGGTCCAATAACTCTGGCCTATATTTTGACAGAAGTATGTCCCTTTTTGGACTAAGAAAATCTGTGTTAAAGCTTTACGTGCAAGGGCATCTCTGTAATTACCGAAGGTATTATTGAAACTTCACACACTTCTTGGGGTTAAAAACTTTTGTTACACATCAAGTCCCGTGGCTTTGACATGCATTATGACAGAATTATGCCCCTTTTGGAGTTGGAAATTCTGCATTAAAGTTTTCGAATAAGAAAGGAATGCGTATAATCTATTGATTAAATAAAATATGCACAAATATTTGAAGTTTACATTTTACATATTTTCGGTGTTTAAAAATTGTTTCACTTGCATAATTATATACATATATAGTTTTTTGCAAGTGTGGTATACACAAACTAACAATATCAATCACAAAAAATACAGGATTTTTAACAGAATGTTTTGAGAAGAAGAATGCAACAAAATGCGCAAGTGTGAAGGAGTTTGAGGATGTTGTGAAAGATTGGATAAGGGGTGATAAGGACAGAGACGGTGGAAGAAAAAAGAGATTTTCTGGGGCAACCAGTACCAACGATACTCAAACACCTTCGTTAAGTGAAACTGAAGAGAACTGAAGTATTGTAAATGATACTGTTGTCAATCAATCTCTTTTGATGCATTATGGTGTTGAGCACCTTCTATTTTGATCTAGTTTTTGTAAACAGGAAACTCATTTGGCATTAAAATTCACTACTTAAACTCAGTGACACATGTCTTCTGTGTTAGAAACAGAAATGTGAAAAATTTAAGATTTTTAAAGTTAACATATATTTTGAAAAGGTGGTTAAAAGAATAACAGTTTTGTTAAATCATTTTTAACGGTTCATATAGTGACTTATTAGTTAGTAAATTAAAAAGAGTAAGCAAAGAAACCTTAGAACAGTCCGTCACTGCTTAATTTCTGTCTTATAGTCATTAGATGTCAAATCATGTGACTGACACCTGTTCATTACCTTTTATCAATCAGATGTGTCATTTCATTGTGTATGTTTTTTTGTCTGTTAAGTACCAACAGTGATCATTTACCTAAATACATGGTTCCACTCCTTGATAAGGGCTTATGTATGTGTAACCGGACTCAATTCATTCCTTAAATTGTATTTTGGTAATAAATGTACCAAAGTACTATAATATGGAGTAATATGTTGTAACATTTCTTTGCATCCACTTGTGATGTGTATTGTATTTTATATATTTTGTATTTTGCTTATTTGTATAAAACATACTCATCTTTTTGGTGGACAACCTGAAGTACATATTACACTTAAAGGGACTGGCCCACACATTTAGGCAAAAAACATTTGGTAGAGGTTTGAGTTAGAAAATAACGAAAAAAATCTGATGATTTTTTATATGTCGATTACTTAGTTTTAAAGCCCTCTTTATAAATACAACAGTTAGTTTTATGTTTATCAAAATTTTCCTTTTTTCTACCCGCTTACGATTTGTGGGTCAGTCCCTTTAAATAGTCTTGAAAGTTTAGTTTACAACAGCATTGGTTTACCTATATCGACTAGCGTATTACACTTTAATGGTTTTTCTTAAACGTAAGTCCAACAAAACTTAAGTGGACCTTATTTATACCTTGTAAACATGATACATTTTATGTTTGTTTAAGTAAAGTTTAAAGGGAGCGGTGGTGTAGGGAAAAGGTGTCGGACGCTCAACCCAAATGTTGCGGTTTCAAACCCCACTTGGGTCACGACTGTAACTTTTCATAAGACACCAGTACTGATTTTTTCAGGAAGCGTACTCGAAATATTTTCGACAAGCTGCAATCTTCCTTCACAATCGAGCTAAAATAAATTATATTTTGACTTTAAGCAAAATGAATAATAAATCTGTTTAAATCTCTTGTGCATTCTGTACATTACAAACAAATCAATTATCTAAAATATCAATACCTGTTTTCATGTTTCACGCTATTTAGCTTGTAATGGCAGAATAATTTAAGTGAATATATAAATAAATGTGCTGTTGTTAGACCAAATTTTATAAAATCGTGCCTGACCTTCATTAACAGCCAAAACAATCAAAAATAGATGTGGAAAATATTAAAAGGCTGAATGAATATCAAACTCAAACAAAAGAACAATATCTGTTTAGATCATTCCCAACAATTATCAAAACCTAATATAACTGAGATTGCTTAAATATAAATGCTGATTAACATGCCGTAAATCTAAAATTACTTGTATTCCACTCCATTGTGTTGAAATATGTGTTAAGGGATTATAAATTATACAAGGTAGTAATACACAATTTCTTGACTTTATTTTTATACACAAGGTCGAAAAGTTCAGACCTCTTCTTCTTTTCACTTCATTGGCATCATTGACATAACTTTCTATATAGACTCCAACGATTTCAGCCCTCTTCTTTGTTCACCTTATTTGCAACATAAACATTACTTTCTAGATAGACTTCAAAAGGTTCAGTTCTCTTCTTTGTTCACTTTACTGGCAACATTGACATTACTTTCTTACTTACCAGATAGTCTCCAAAAAGGTTCGACCTCGTCTTTGTTCACTTCAATGGCAATATTGACATTACTTTCTTACTTACCAGATAGTCTCAAAAAGTTTCGACCTCGTCTTTGTTCACTTCAATGGCAATATTTACATTACTTTCTTACTTACCAGATAGTCTCCAAAGAGTTCAAACATCGTCTTTTTCGTCTGTCTGTCTGTCTGTTCGTCGTTGGCATTTTCAGATCAAGTTTCTGGCGAGATTTCAATTAAAATTCACAGAAGTGATCAGTCTCATACTTAGTTGTGCATATCGCTAGCATGCGTACCGCTTTGCTGCACAAAATGGCGAACAGAGCTATAAATAGAAAAAGATTATCTGACTCTTACATATTATTCTACTGGCAGAATTTTGACGAGCTTTTATAAGAATGATCAGTATCATACCTAGTTGTGCATATCGCCAGCAAGTTCCGCTTTGCTGTACAAAATGGCCAACAGAGCTAAATATCCTGTCCGGCTTTCACAGGTCAAACAACATGCGGGATTTCGACAAAACGTCACAGGAATGATCAATGTTATACCATGTTGTGGGATACAAAGACATAGAAATAGTTTTATTTCAATCATTTAAGGTTTATAAGCCGATGATTACATGATAATAATATAAAGCAAAGTTATTTGTTTTTGTTACAGTATATAATAATTTTACACATGTACAGATTTCTTTCTAAATTTAAATTACATATCAAATGAATAAATATCATCCAAAAAATTGAAATTCTGTACAAGTATCACATTCGACGGAGACGGAAAATGATGTTGCTTGGCGTAAAATCAATTACGCCATAATAGTTGAATAAATTGTTTAAATAACAAAAAGGATACTAAATCATAGGGGTATCTTGTTATATTACTTGTACATGGCTTATATGGATTAAACCTGAACGGGTCACACTCGGCGCACACTTAGATCCTGATAGACTTGATTCAACTCGACCTGATAAACAAATAAGCGCTATTCATAGCAATTGGTTGTCTTTATTTCAAATCTGTATATGGAATTTATAAAACAATTTTACACAGATGATTGCATTCGTGGTCGAGAACCGTTATCGCTGAATTCCTTAAGCACTGTACAATTTGTTACACATAGACAATTATTCATTGATTATTCAGTTATTCATTTGGTTGATTGCTTACGTGCCTTTGAAATGTTGCCGTTTTCAAAATATAAATAATTTATATACAATTAAATCTGTTAAACATATTAACTGTCATAATTTTAATTGGTGTTTTGATACCTTTTAATATAACATTAATTAGAAAAGTGATAGGAATTGTTCATATATTTATTATTCAAGAGTCTACATCAAAAAACAACATGTATTCAGGCGTCGGTAATGGCTCCAAATGTGTTGCTAATGCGTATTTCTAATTGCTCATAAATGATTACTGATTTGTTAATGAAATTACCAGTCTTAAATGGAATAACAAATTTGTTTCCACTCTAACAATATATTTTATTATCATTCTTAATTTTCACTATGGTAAACATGACATTATGAGGCAAACATTAATACAAATAGATGAATGTAAATAAATATAACACATATACCTTACAATTTACGTTGTATAATTAGTACAACTCATGTTTCAAACTCTGTGAATGCATCATTATTTAACATACACTAAAAACACTAAATTGTAACCCCCGTATCTCAGTTAAAATAAAAAATAAAAGTACAGTCGATGCACTTTATGGGTTTTCACTGCTATATGAATGCAGAAACCAATTTATATTTTGATTTTTACTAGGAAATTTCTCATGAATTATATATCAAAATGATAATTGTATAACATGTTTGTTCAAAGTCATAATATTGTAACAGCTGGCAACATGTATATTACCGGCTTGACTTTTCTAAAAAATGATATGCTTTGCGTACAAATAAATGGTAATCAACAATTTCTGTACAATAATTATTTCAGTGGCTGCAATTAAAAATATGTTTTAAGTAAGCAGAAGTGTTACTTCTCAATATAAAATGAAATAACATTATTTTGATTACTATATTTCAGTGTCATTGATTCCATTACTGTGGGAGTTGGGGGCGTAATGCTGCTTAAAGCGATGCTAGGGGGCGTTGAATGCGCTTAAAACAGACGCGATAAAATCAAGTATAAAATATATCCATCTTTTATAATTTGTCTTTATCTCCTCCTTTTCGAAACATGATTTTAATGAAACATACACACGTTTTAAAAAAACATACTTTGGAAGTTTGGCAATTAGCGTAACCTCTTCATGGTGGCCTTCTGTAAAGCCGGCAATGACCTCTTATCATAATAGAATACAATCTTCAAAACTAAGATTTATTGATCAAGTTAACCTCTGTAGAGCAAGATTTCTCAGAAACGTTCAACTTATATTCCTGATTGTTCTGCACAGGTCTTACTGTATACAGGAATCCGTTGCATGATCAAAAGCAATAAAATATCATCAATGATTTGATATGTTTCAGAACTGATGGCTTAGCTCAAAGTATAGTTTTAAAATGAATATAAATAAAGACATAAGGCCCACACCAAGATATATTAATCAGAACACTCTCATTTTGTTTCCAATGCCAAATATATAAGTGCAATATAGATTTTCGCTTATTAATTTAAGTACAGCCCGAGCGAAAATGATATAAATAAATGCAATTCAATAAAGATGCATGTTTCAAAACGATTCGTCTTTTTTTCAAATTATTCTATACCATTCTAAACAAATTAATCACTAGTATATGAGTTTCCAAATGGCGTGATGACTGAAATATTATATTTCAGCTTATCAATTATAAATGATATGAAATTACATAACACTAATTGCACAAATGAAGTATATGTTCTATGATATATAACTGTTTTTATGAGGCAATTGTATAATATTTTGTGAAAACAGTCTTGAACATTTTATCATGTCTTAAACAATTCAAAAATGAAGGCTTATTTCCTTCATTCGATGGATATCGGTCTTCCGCGACTTTTAATTAAAACAAACAAAAAAATAGAACAATGCATATCATTTGAATTATTGTTCAACAATATTGAACTGACTTTCCGTAAGGCCATTTGATAAACGCTGACCAGTATCTATCGAATATATCTATATATATTATCTGACGTCTCTCGTTTGTGAGTTTTCGTATATAGATGTCGGACTACCGATCGGAATGTATCTGGTTCAATTCCTTACCAACCACGTTATGACTTTAATTTATAATTATTTACTTGTCAGTATTAATTTGGAATCGTTGAACTACGCCTTGTTTTAGGATATCTTTTTAGTTGTGGTTTTTTATATACAATTTTATTTTTTATTTAATTACAATATATTTCAACGGTTCTCTTTGTGACCTTATGCAATCGTATATTCGTTCGCGCATACAAGCTAGATCTTGCATTGTCAATGCCAGGTAAAAATAATATTTTGATAAATGAGTAGGCAATTTATCATTGAGCAGTTATTTGTTAGAACATTTTTGTTCGTTGATAAATTATTGAAATTATAATTGAAATATGATGGTAAATCGTGCAGAAAGTTTTAAAAAGCTATTATAATATTGCTAAGTGTGCGAACATGTCTCAAGGGGCTAACATTCATATTTCAAAGATCTAAAACATCTAGATCATTGCACCCTGGTTGGTATGAAAATGTCAACACGATAAATGATCAAAATGCATTGCAAGAAGTGAAACAAAACTATTTTTTATTCCATTGTTCGCAAGTAGTTATGTAATAAAATATTGAAATCAAATCATTTGCCTAGATCCTTTTAAACGACAGTATTGAATACATTTGCTGAAAACAGTGACAAATCAACTTCATTGATTTCTTCATTTGTTCAGCACACTCATGCATATGGAGTAAGTCAATAAGGAATCTATAAATAGCAATTACATGGCTCCTCAGCAAATGATCTGGAAAAAAATATCTTCTACGATATATAATAAATCCTTAACAAAGTCAGATAGTGGTCTTACTTTGATGTAACGTACATGTAATGTTATGTACTTTTTATGTTTATTTATCGCATTTAGTCTCATTATCATCATAATGATCATTGTCATCCGCATCATCAACACTATTGTCATTATTATCATTATTATGATCTATTTGCGCGTGATCATTTAAATAAATTGTCACCATAGTTTGTTTCGGAAACAAACAATACCGACTACGGTCATTTGCGAGCAAATACTGACGATCTATAATGGTCAATATTTATTAACGTGATGGTGAACAACTAGGGATTTCTATCATGCCTTTTAAAGACTTAGCCAGTATACGATCCATGAGTAGTACAAACATTTCCAATGCTTAACGTTAAAAAACAATCATTTACATATCATTTTTAAACTTTCCTTAAAGTTTTATTGAAGCAAGGCAAGAACTATTTTTAAATTTCATTTTATAATAGCTTATTATAATAATAAAAGTATTCTTAGATAAATCATTTAATTATGTGAACATAAGGCAAAAGTGACAAGCGTGAAATGTGTTTTATTTTTTATCTTATTTTGTATTTGCTTCTTTTCTTCTGTTGTTATATTGATACACAAACTTATCAGTAGGGCGGATTTAACAAGTATCACCTTTCTAGGATAGAACATACTTTTTCACATGCCATCAATGACATCATTTCTAGGCCATGAGATCTATCAAAACAAAAATAAAAAATTATACAACATTATACAATATTTTATTTCTGTAAGAAATTCGACATGTAACAATCAACAAGCAAGATGGAGTTTAGGACTGCTAACATAGAATTCTAGTTTTCTTTTGAACATACCAAACAAACAGTGGTTATACCCGTACGACTCCGTTCTTTAGAAATTTCGGTCATCAAGATTATATCGGAACACGCTCAGCGAACAAAGTTATTTGAGCCTGAAGTATACTGATCTTCAAGACTTTCTGAACATGCACATCAACCTACGTTTGTCCGTTTTGACTCCGATCTCTAGGTATAAGTATCGCCAAGTATGTTTCTATTTCTCAACATGTCCAGCAACCATAATTGTTTGACTCCTATGTCCTGCAACCATAATTGTTTGACTCCTAAGTTTACTCCGATTTTTATGTATACTTATGTATAACCAGACTTTTTAAACTTGACAGACCTTTCTTAATATAACATCATACATATTCATTAGATATCTCAGAACGAGACTAACAGGGCAAGCATTGGTATCTGTTCTATGTAAACATTTCAGGAATATATAACCGAAAGATTTTCCTACATTGGCAGAGATCTTGATATTGTACCGTTTACTACATACTTGTTGAAAACTATATTTGATATTACAAAAATCTCCTTTGGAGATAAGTAAATCAACAACAGGGTTTAATTTACACTATATACAGTGAAGGATAAACATGTGTTCAAGACCTGAGAAGTAAAATTAAAGTTAATGATTATTCCAAGTAATTTCTAATATTCCTTGTCAGCATAAATATCAGGTTAACTCGTTGCAACTTATACAGACATTATATGTGTTATCATCATTTTATTGCTAACCTAAACACATGTTGGTCAATTAACTGATAATAGTTGTAAATAGCTGGACGTTGAATTCTGTACCATCCTTCCCCTAAATTAAGCTATTGAATAAAATAAAAGCGATTGGTTTTATTCACTTTGTATCTCAGAGTCAAACAGTTCGGATGACCGTCTGGTAACTAGTTAATTTTACAGACAGCCTTATCAAATCAAAATAACATTTTGTTTAGACATGACATCCCTGTCTTACACATTTCAATGGATTTTTAGTATCATAACACATGATGTTGTTTACAGCAATGTAATTTTAGATACATTTCATGTTAAGTAAGAAACGTAAAAACCTATATATTATCAACTATTTTAATTAATTACAGTTCTTTCAAGTAACACTGTAACGGTGACCTTGACCCTAGGGGTCCAAATGCAATACCAACCCAGGTCTTCATATAAGCTTCCTATACACCAAAATTAGATTATAATATCTCATTACTTACTCTACTTATTGTCCGAAAACCATTTTTTCAATTTAACCTAACGGTGACCTTGACCTTGACCCCAGGGGGCCCAAATGCAATACCAACCCAGGTCTTCATATAAGCTTGCTATACCCAAAGTTTGATGATAATATCTCATTCCTAACTCTAATTATTGTCCAGAAACCATTTTTCTATTTTTAGTAACACTGTAACGGTGACCTTGACCCTAAGGGGTCCAAATGCAATACAAACCCAGGTCTTCATATGAGCTTCCTTTACACCAAATTAGATTACAATATCTCATTCCTAACTCTAGTTATTGTCCGAAAACCATATTTCTATTTTTCCTAACGGTGACCTTGACCCCAGGGGGCCCAAATGCAATACCAACCAAGGTCTTCATATAAGCTTGCTATACGCCAAGTTTGATAACAATATCTCATTCCTAACTCAAGTTATTATCCGGAAACCATTTTTATATTTTTAGTAACGGTGACCTTGACCTTGACCTCAGGGGGCCCAAATGCAATACCAATCCAGGTATTCATATAAGCTTGCTATACGCCAAGTTTGATAACAATATCTCATTCCTAACTCTAGTTAGTGTCCGGAAACCATTTTTCTATTTTTAGTAACGGTGACCTTGACCTTGACCCCAGAGGGTCCAAATGCAATACCAACCGGACTTTCCACATAAGGTTGCTATATACCAAGTTTGATAACAATACCTAATTCATAACTCTAGTTATCGTCCGGAAACCATGATGTGGACCGACCGACGGACCGACCGACCGACCGACCGACAAGCTGACTCCTATATTCCCCCCTAAACTTCGTTTGTGGGGGTATAATAATCTAATTGCAAACATCATCCAAAACTTAAGACGAAGCTGAGGTATCATTAGGTTATTGATCTTGTTCAGTTAGTTTGACTTGTTCAGTTAGCTCGACTTGATTATGTGGCCATATTGTTGGAACCTGTACTAGCTGGTATAACAAACCATTGATTGGTCTACAATGCACTTTCAGAAGATGATGTCTGGACTAACCAACCCAAGACATTCCATGTACTTAGGGGAATGAACATTCAAGGAAAACCTGTGCAGGAGCAGCAGGACCTTGCAGTCGGAGGATATCATATCTGGAATAGGAATAACATAGTGGAACACTAAAATGAAAATGAGTTTCCCAGTAAGTTCAACAATTGGGCTTCTCAGGTCAGACGTTTTTTGTTTTCATGCATGCCCTGTAAGCCTCTCTCTGGTGATGGAATGTAAAGTATGTATATAATTTGTGAAAGGCCTTTTGGCAAACTAAGTCTGACTCATTTGACTCCGATCTTAAGGTTTATAGCTAAAACATGCCCAGCAACCTGAATTGTTTGACCCCTATGACTCCTATATTTAGATAAACGGATCAATTATGTTTCTGAGCACGCCATGCAACCTGTGTGATTTAATTCCTTTATCACTTTGATAATTTTTGTATATAGGTAGAGAAATCTTTCGTATATTTTACGCGTTATTATTGGAGTAAGAAATATCTTACCGTATTTTCTCAACGTGAGACTCATACTGCTTGCCAAACGATGACTTGTATATTTCCCATTTTAGGTCCATGATATTAAACGACCAAGATGTTGCCAGAAGACATTCAAAAACAGCTACATGAAACATCTGCTAATTAAAGATATACTATGCTCATCCTTGAATAAAATATTTTTATCACGGATATTTATTAAAATCTTTGATTTTTTACAGAACAAAAATAGTCTCAACTTTGCTGTGTTGGGTTTTCTTTCGGGATTCCTTTTTTGCACTGTTGAAAAAAAAGAATGAATATATATGGGATGCTACGTTTTCTTTTACAAGTCACGTAAAGTTTGATTTTTCTTACAAAACTGCCATTTTTAATGACACTATATTTTTATATTGTGACCACCTATAGTGAGTAGAATTATAAAACATTATATATCTGCATGTGTATCAAAACATGTTAATTTTATATTGACTAAGAGACTGTTTAGCAAAATCAATTCTTTCTTATATCAAATTTTGGCACAGTATATCTTTAGCATATCGTATATATTCATATTTTGATGATAAGTTGTGAAGTTGAATTCGTGAAATTAAATGTGTTTTAAATCTATGAATTAATGAAGTTGAAATTGTGATTTCATGAAGATGAAATAAGTAAATTCGTGAAGTTGAAATCATGAACTGATGAATCTACAATCGTCAATTCTTGAATTCCAGCTGTTCAAAACAATATCTCGAATTTAGAAATGTGATTTCCCTTAAATGAAATCTGAAATTCATGAATTTGAAACCGGTCCTTCATAGGTTTTCAGGTTTTCTGTATTAGTTTATTCCCATTCCGACCTTCTTGCCCATTAACATCAACCCAATACGATATTTTGCAAAAATGCCTTTCCCAAAAAGGTACATTTTAAGAGCGGTTATTATTTTTTGATGAATTTATCATAAAGGACGATTATTTTAATCGATTCAGGTATATTGTACAATTTTTGATAAATTACAGTCATAAAAATTACCTTAATATGCAAGTTATTCAGGAAATATAGAAAAAATAGAAATAGTCACCAAATCAATATCAACTTCCGGTAGGTTGCCATTTCACGATATCAATTTCCCAAAATGGAATTACATTTTGTAATCATCCCGAAATCATATTTTAGATTTATTTATGTTCTCCGATAGTTGTAATTAATTTAGATAGCAGATAAAACATGAAATTCTGAAAGTGAAAGTTAGTTTTGAATAAATTATGTGACTGAAACTGTGCAGTTTTAAGTTCGTAAAATTCCCAGTAATGTTCCCGCTGATGTGTTTTAATACGAGGGCTGTTCGAAAAAAATTGCATATTGTCCTCTATCTCGTGATCCACGTGGGACCTACGCAACGGTGTATAAATGTACACGCTAGACTAAGTGTAAGACATACAATTTGCCATTTAAATACTCGCAGTCATTGACCACTGTAGTAAAAATGGTTGGTAGAAGCGTCGACAAAAAAGATGAAATACGGGCTTACATCAAAACTCACTCAAAACTGGATTGCTCTTTGAAGCAGTTGATGACTGAACTATCTATTGCTTATGTGCCTTCTCGTGTGTCTTATGACACAGTTAGGCGACGGAAAAAGAAACTTGAATCTGGTGTAGAGTGCATCAAAAATGCACGAAATTAGGTATTCAAAATCTGCATCTCCAAACAAAATCGTTTCCAAAAGAAAAGATATCATTAAAGAAGATACCAGATTTACAATTCGTGATATTGCACGAAACGTAGGCGTATCACTATCAACGGGTTAATTTATTTTGAAGAAGCATTTGGAAA
Source organism: Ruditapes philippinarum (assembly GCF_026571515.1). Taxonomy (NCBI): domain Eukaryota; kingdom Metazoa; phylum Mollusca; class Bivalvia; order Venerida; family Veneridae; genus Ruditapes; species Ruditapes philippinarum. The sequence continues at coordinate 24,321 of NW_026854506.1, forward strand.
TCAGAAAGATTTCTGCTAGATGGCTGCCACATCTGTTGACCGATGAGCAAAAGAGGCAATGGGTCGTGATGGCCAAAAAGCTGCTTCAAATGTTTTTAAAAAATATGACAAAAACAGTTTGCAAATGTCGTTATAGGTGATGAAACTTCAATATTTTGAGCCCATAAATTGCCAAACGGTCTTTGTGTGCAAAGAAGGTTTTGTATGCAAATTTCTTCACTGGTGAAGGAGTGGCAATTAAAAAGCCAGTGAAAAGGGGCATAAGTATCACTGGGAAGTACTACAAAGGCAAAGTACTTAAGCTACTGAAAAAAGTATTTTAAGAAACGACGCCCTGTCACTAGTTTTAAGCATTTCCGTCTTCTACATGACAATGCCCTCGCTCATACCTCCGCAATAGTTTCGGCGTTTTTGAAAAAAGAAAAAGTAACTGTTTTGCCTCACCCACCCACCCCCGTTCTCTTCCGACCTTGCCCCATGTGATTACCTTTGTTTCCGATATTGAAAATCTTCCTTGCTGGGCGGAAATACAAGTCCCAACAGGCACTTGTACCTGCCATTCATCAGTACCTTAGTACTGTGCCCAAATCAGAGTACCGTGACGCCTTCAAGAAGTGGATCCATCAACTGAAACTTTGTTTATCTAGCCACGGGGAGTACTTTGAGGACATAAAATAAACACTTTCGAGCTAACTTGAAATTTGAATTCTCCAGATAGAAATGAGCAATAAATTTCGAAAATCCCTCGTAAATATGGTCATGATAGTGAAATGCAAACACTCGGTCAAACCGCAAGAACTTTGCTGGAGCGTTCCTTGAGAGGTGACGAAAAATCGTCACCGACCGTTTCCATTTACCAGAAGTTGTCCCCCGTTCAAGCAAAGGCGTATACGCTCGGCACCGCTTATGGCCCCCTACCGCTCTAATAATTTTGAGCTGCACAAAATACTGTATGTGTATTTAAATTCGCGGAAGCAAATTTTCGCGGAAAGGTCCATTTTGGGGGTATATACAAATATTCGCGCTATTTTGAATTCGCGGAGGTGACAGGCGAAAATCATAAATTCGCGTACACCCATCAGGTTAAAAAGTCTTACATGATTAGGCAATGGTTTTCGCAAGCAGCCTTATTTCATTCAAAATACGTCTTACTCTAACCATTGTTGGATTTCACAGCTATTTTCAACACCTGGTGTCAAACCATACGCTATTGTACATAACAAAGACGATCAATTTGTCTAGCGTACAAATTATGGCACACAAAAGAATGTCCGTTAACGTGCGTGATTTTTCACAGTTTTAAACAGCACTTAATGAGACCATAATATTTACACCGATATTGTTATAATGTTGACTGAGTAATTGTGTTTTGTTTTCCATGTTTTCATCAGTTAAAATCGTTAAAGTTTGTGTTGTTTGTATTGTTTGTTTAGAAAAAAACAAAATATAATCTGGTCAGATGTCTAAACGTTTATGACTCAGACTATGAAATAAAACTACAAGGGTTTTGTTCAAACATATATATACTTATACAAGAACACGATAATCATATCAGTCAAACAATATTACACTAGCAAACTGATTTATATACAGAGCTGAATGTTACATGTACAGTTTATACAACAGTAAAATCACTCTTTGAAAGCGCCACGGATACCAGACTTATGGCAGCTGTGAACAAACTGATAGATGCGCGAAAATATGACTATTAAGAAATTATTGGTGTAGAAATATTCGCGCTGAACATGAATTCGCGGATCGAATGTCACCGCGAAGATCGCGAAAATTTGAAGCCCGCGAATATTTCTACACATACAGTATTGCGAACGGTGACGCGTAGGTCAGCTAGGTTAACGCAGAAATCTTGAATCCTGGACCACCGTTGCTTCGCAAGCTTTGCACGGGTGGTGATTTAACATTGCACAATCTTTGGTGGAGCAGTTTTAGGTGTTTTACGAGCGGATACGGAATGGTTGGAACGATGTCGGGCATGAACAGCGATCCATTGCGGTGATGAACTTTGGTTTGGCGATGGTATGGAGGTGTCGGAGCGGGACCAGAATGTGGCTATAAATACGGGAAGAAGTCTATCAGAAATTCTATCAAAGCGATCCGTACAGCTCCGTAGTCAAGAGAGGTATGCCGCTAACCAAACTATAAGCCCCGCCGAGCCAAAACCCAAATGCGCAGAACGTCACTCTATCACCACTCGCGACACGGCTTCATCAACTCTCGATACCGCTCGCTAAAGATAAGCCAACGCTATAGCAACACCGGCTTCAGCGGTACACTGCAAAGGTAACGGCTGTGTTTTCGATCTTCACCCCATTTTGTGCGCTGTGACGGGCGTTGTCGAAATTTGGTCCCCACACCCTATTGTTGCAGGAACGCTCCAACATAGTTTTTGCTGTGTGACCGGGCCTTAAAATAAAGTATGTCAAAGAGCTCGTTTTGAGGACTTGCCTTATTCATATTATCGATTTATATTCCGGTAATGACTGATGTTGCTTTTTATCAATTCTTATAACTTGTTTGTTGCTGCTGATATTGTCATCGCCATTTTATTGTTGTTGTCGTTTATGTGTATGTATCTTGGTTAGCTCAAGAATCTAATTTACCTATAAGGCATGCATTCTGTTGAGCAGATTTGAGATGTTTTGGCTCGATTCATTTTTAAAACAAATTTTTAATTGACATCTCGTTAGCGTACCTAATGGCTACTATGGTTGTGTCATTTATTGTGTGAGGAGGTCAAATTATTTTAAAATGTTAGTCAACGAGGCGTCAATATTGTTCTAATATAATGAACGATTGTCATAATTGGGTGTGCGACTACTTCGTTACACTGGTTTTTAGTTTTTATTCACAGCCATATATCAATTCTTCAAGATAGAATAGTTTGCAAAAGTTCTGGATATGTAAACAAAACCAAATATTTGGTTGTTATGCATTAAACGAATTACGAACAGATGAAACATGTGACTGATTTTAGATTGGACGATTTACCAAAGATCAATATAATGGGCATGTTTTATGCATTTGATGTTAACCGGCCTAACTCGTGTATATAGCACATTATCATACCATACAGACGGTACTGTTATTCGCTTTCAGATCGGTCGTTGTTTGATTTCATTTTATAAATCAGTGGCTAATAACAAAAATATTTAAATTTTAATACAATGGCTTTGATTGCAGGAATTATAATAATTAACACTGTTTTATTCGGAACAGTTTACTCAAACAAATGCAGTTCATTTGAAATAAGCAAGGACAATCTTAATAAAGCATTGATTGGTCATTCCGTGTTAGAAGTTAATGATAAAAATCATCACGATTGTGCGCGGACCTGTATGTCAATGTCCGTCTGTAAATCGTTCGACTTTGACAGAAACGAGCACGTGTGTAAATTAAACGATGTTGATCAGTCGTCCGTTGATCCATCGGAGTTTAAAACAAAAGGAGGCGCTATATTTTCTGATATCAGCGAATGGCCTAGCGTAAGTATCTCAATTTAATAATTGTTATAATTTGTACTTTTGGAAAGAGAAATGATTAAAAACTGAACCATAAGGGAACTAGTAATTCTTACATTTGAATTCTATATGAGAAGTTTATCGTAACATATGAATGTTATTTTCATGTCTGAAACTTGTATGCTGTTTTCATGTCTCACATTTAATTGTGCAAGAATATCATTTAGATGAACAATCTAAGAAATTTCTCTCATTGCAGAAGTGCGTCTCTTTGAGAAAATATGCATTTTAATACATCTTAATAATTCAACAAAGCAATTATTGATGTTACTTATATTCTTTCATTCTATTTATAGTCAATGGTTGGAAGTTGTAGCTCAAGGCCGTGTAAAGCGAACCAAAGGTGTTACCAAAATGGTGCTTCACATGTATGCAAAGACATAAGTACATGTATGTAAAATAATTATTTTTACACTTTTTCAGGATTAACAAACGCAGCAATAACATAATAGTAGTAAAATAAAACGCATTATTCTTGTAGCACATTTGCCAACAAGAAACTATATGTTCACATAGATATTACATAGGATACTTGATCACGATTTTCACTTAAAACGTTACATTTTCAAAATTGATCATTCATTGGCATTTTATTTGTCAAGTATTAGCTATTGTTTAGACAAAACATTATTATTATTATTTTTATTATTATTATTATTATTATTATTATTATTATTATTATTGTTATTATTATTATTATTATTAATGTTATTATCATCATCATCATTATTATTATTATTATTATTATTTTTATTATTTCCAGCCTGTGCTTTTGATCAGAAAATTGAAAATGGTGAAATACAAATTATTAGTCCTGACAAAAACAAGTTTTTAGACGTAGCTCAAGTAAAATGTGACAAAGGATATGTTCCTAGTCAACAAGAGGTGAAATGTGAGGCTTCAGGAAAATGGCAGCCTGCTACGTGCACGAAAGAAAAATGTAACGTATTTAAATATTGCTGTTTTTTTGTCTTAATACTTCATCTAAATTAGCCATGACAGCAGAATAAAAATTGTATTACTGGCGAGATCGTCTTTCAAAACATTTTCTTTTGCACTTAAAATGCTTAATTTATGCAAATAAATTAATATTTTATTATCTTAGTGTTCTTATATATAAAGGAAAAATAGGGGATATATTGGATGATGCATTTTAGACAGTTAATCTTTTTTTTTCATTTCATCAATCTATTTATTTTGTTTTATCCCCAGTAGTTGATAATGAAAAACCAGCAAGTACATTGTCACTATGATTAATTTAGAATAAATACAGGATCTTACAAACGGTATATTATTCTTTAGAATATTATAATTACTATTAAATGAACAAGCAATATTAGAAGATAACTTTCTTCCCTTTTTCTTGGCTTATTTAAGCAAAATTTCTACTGACATTGTTTTTATTATCGTTTCGAAATGAAATGATAGTCTTTGCTGACAGATTTTCTTTTCGGAGGTGAGTTTAGGAAAATGTTAATTACATCTTCATTATTTCAATGGTAAGCAAAATTTCTGATTTTTGACTACTCCCTAACTCGACCTTCAAGTTTGTTTTATAACTTACATGTAAAGTTTGGAATCAATTTGCATCATGCATAGAACATTTACTAAAAAGTTTTTTACTGTAGAAAGGTACATGGCTGTAGAAAAATTGCAATGTCGAAATACTTGTCATAGAAAATAAGAATGATTTCAATGTTACATTACCTCTCTGTTAATTTGATTCTTGTGCTCAAGTCGATATTACAAGAACTGTCTTATTACTTCATAAAAAATTCTTAGGTATGGTAAGATTTACCAACCATGTATATACATTATGACAAAAGTATATAATAGATAAATGTTACTTTTGATGCTTTTATTTTCACAATTTATGGAATTATTTGTAAAAACACTTGCATGAATCATTCATTCTTGTTACAAATACTGTTTTAATCTTTGCCTTGTACCAAGTGATTGTAAAGAAGTCCTTGATAAGGCTCCTGAGGCGAAAAGTGGACAATATGAGATAGAACTATTGACATCTGGAAAGATTCTGAGCGTGAACTGTGACATGGAAACCGAAGGCGGTCGTTGGACGGTATAAATTGTTGGTCCCTTTTTTGTCATATCCAAGAAATAACATATAAACATCTTTTACAATTATATGTTTTAGTAAATATCGGATGTTATTGCACGGAGTCGTCACACTTGTACAATGGTACCAAAAGCACTACATGGAACGGTAAAAAATGTCAAAGATGGGATGTGCAAAGTCCACACAATCATTCAATTGACTTAATATATGATTTCCCGGATGCAAGTCTAACTGCTGCCGAAAACTATTGTCGTAATCCTAATTATGATGGCGACGAACCCTGGTGTTATACGTTGGACCCGAATGAACGCTATACAACATGTGGAATACCACAGTGTTCATCCTGCCAAAAACGTAAAATATGTTTAGTTTCATCATTTAATAAAATATCAATGTAAATCTAGTTGACTGATAACTTTTGTCTGTTTTAAATACAAGCACAGTCCATTTCAGCATTAAATAATACAAGTGATTAAACAAATTATTACATAACAATAATAGTAATAACGACTCCTGTCGAGGAGTAGGTTCCGCTCTACCGATTGAGATATTGCGACATTTATTTCTTTTACAATTATCAGTCAAACGTACAATCATTTATAGATGTGCAACATTTTATTTTACCTATAAAGTATAAGGTGGACTGTTCCGTGCTAAAAATAAATATGTAGAAACTTCTGTTTTTCGTGCTCGGATTATGGCGCCACGTACTCTGGTAAAAAATAAATAGTTAACTCAGATTTTTTGAAATTGATTAAAGTAACAAAAATTTTACTGCATTTTCTTAAATGGTTATATGATCACGTTGTGTCTCGTGACGTCACGTGACGTCTCTATATTATTTTGGAATCTGCGCTTCTACAGCTTTTCTTCAATAAATAATAGAATAGAACAGAATGACCTTTAATAATCCAATCAAGGGTCATGTTAAATGATATAATTATATATATTTCACAATAACAATGTTTAAATAGATATAGTATTCAAAATAAAGCTTCTTTGTTAACAAAGCTGGATTTGTATTAACAATAACAATAAACTAAAAAAAGTAACTGATCACTTAAATTTTGCTTACTAGACTTAACTTTGAAACATCATATTGTTGTATATGATAATTGTATATGTATTGCTTTCTTTTAAAATACACATTTTGAAAGTGTTAACAAAAACAAGATTGTATTTGTGAGAAAAATTCTATGCCACCACAATATAATAATATATAACGTAGGAACAGGTGTAGCTTTTTTTTGCAATAATGCAGTTGTGTCTAGTGGAGATTGAGGGTCAAGATCATATTTCAACTTGTCAAATGAAGGAAAATGGCAGATGTATTTATTCGCTGAATCATGTTTACTATACTACTCCACTTTTGCAATCACAAGTATTCAGCAGATTTCTTTTACCATTTATGAAAATTTTGATATAGTAATGTTTCGAGATAATCCACTGATATGAATCCGTGTTGAAGACCTATCCGTCTAGGTAGCATGGAAAGCATGCACCCAAATATATCAGTGGTTTACATTTCTTACATCTGTAACTTTGATATGGCGAATGCTAACATTAGGCGGCATTTGAGAGAAGCAGAATTCTGGCTATAGGGATGGTGCAGCAGGGGGCCACCTTCCGCCAGGTTGGTGCGACTTGGTGTACACCACACAGCCATCCCCAGAGCCTGGGAGAGATACCGGGTACATGGTATACCCACCAGGAGGCATGCTGGAGGTTAGAAAAGGGTCACAAAATCACGCTGCATGTTCTTAAATCTTTAAAGAGGGGCGTTACCCTCTTCTCTAGCACAACATCAGTGTAAAACTCATTTATATGGTTAAATTTGACCTTTAGCTGAATTGATAAAACAGTAAATCAACATTTAAAACCTTTCGCATGGCGTTAATAAAATTATCCCAAAACATATTCACACTCAAACATATGGTGCTTAGCAAAAGTTGAGTAGTATATATACATTTAGAGACAAGAGGGCCTTGTGACCCTTTATCGCTCAACTGAGTATAAAGGCACAAAATATAGAGGCCTGATGATATTGATAACTTTGGATGAAAGGTCGGATTCATATCGAAATCTAGGTAAATTGAATTCGAAGTTCAATTCTTCATTCTAATATAAAAATCAGTGTAATATTGTAAATTGCTATGTAAAGAGATTTACAGCTTATATGGCTTAGCACTTATGAATATTTGCAAGCAATATAACCATCATCTTGCATCTCGGGGTATATTTACTCAAAACTATGCAATATGATTGAATAATCAAGAGATATCTGTCACTGAAATAATACCTTTGCTTTTATATGTTTCAGCAAATATCGGATGCTATAATCAGGGGGATTCACGCTCGTACAATGGTACAAAAAACACTACATGGAACGGTAAAAAATGTCAAAGATGGGATGAGCAAAGTCCACACAATCATACAAGGGACTTTAGTTATGATTTCCCGGATGCAAGTCTAACTGCTGCCGAAAACTATTGTCGTAATCCTGATCATGACGGCGACGAACCCTGGTGTTATACGTTGGACCCGAATGAACGCTTTACAACATGTGGAGTACCACAGTGTTAACAATTAAAGATCCTGTATGTTGTAATGAGGGTTGTAACCACACTTGAGTGAAATTTTATATATGTATATAACCATGCTTCTAAAACTAAAAAGAATATGTAAAAATGAACTGCAAAATATTTATGTACATTTTATCCCCAGGTTCAGGGACACATTTCAAGCAACAAAGTATTCACTGACAAGTCCCTCTGGGCGTGCGTCTAATGTGTTGTCAATATATTCCTTAGAAGCTAAAATATTACCTTTTTTGTAGCCTTGTGACCATGTCCTTTCTTTAATTAACCAACGCATAACTGGAAAATTTGATGTCAACGGTAATAGGTCTGTCATGGCATTTAATCTGGGAGGATCTTACATTGAGCAATGACAGCCTTCTGGATAAAACTGTCCCTAAAAGAGGAAGTGAAAAGCTGTTGGTCAGACGAGGGCAAAATTAGTGTGCTTCTGACAAACAGAAGAAAGACAAAAGTAGACATGATTGTGTAAAGACCTCTCAATGTCTTTATTGTGAAAGAGTGTGAACAGAAGGTTGAATGTACTGTATGTGACATTGAAGATACTATGGAATTAGGATACAATCTGTGGATTGATGTGTTATGTGTTTAAACTGTTGATAAGTACATGAATGTTTTATTTTTTTACCACATGTGTTTGTTGATTTATGTGAAAAATGCCCTGACATGATTGATTTTCGATTCGATCAGTTTTCATTGGTCGTAAATTTGACCACTCTTTATCTAGTGGTGTGATAACGCAGAATAACTAAAGTTTAAATCTACTTATTTCTTCCAACCGCCTTCTTTATAATTCGGATTTCCCAAGAAAGCTATTTTAGCCATGCAATCAAACCGGTTTTTACAAATAGGCATTAGAAGAAGTATCAAAGTACCATTTTCCATCGTAGAAAAACAAATTGTTTTTTTTTTTTTGTTAAAAAAAATTGAAGTATCTATTTCCTGAAAAGCTCAGCAGGTAGAGCACAGGGCTCATAATATCGATGTCGTTGGTTCGATACCTACTAATGCCATTATCATTTTTTTATAAATAATTGTGTTTATTTGATGTGTATAGGTAGAGCGCAGGGTTGATAATATCGATGTCGTGGGTACGACACCTACTCATGCCACTATTATTAATTTCTAATGATTGTGTTTTTTATGTTTTGATGTTTGATGTTTATATACTTTTTCATGTTCATTCATCTTCTTTCAATAACGTTCTGTTCATGGTCAATCTGGAATATTCGTTTTTCAAGAAGTTTAGTATTTTAGAATATTCGTTGATAGTTTATATATGATGAATGTTTGTTCTTTGAGGTGTGTGCTAATTTGTGATATACTGATTGTGTGCTACTTTACCTGGGATAATGTGACATAGGAATATATTAGTTTGGATTATGTAATTCTGTGTGGGAATTGTTTGTTTTGGACATGATATAACATTCTGCTGTGGACATTGGACATTGAGTAAAGCTGAGTTGTGGACATTTGTGTTTCGAACTGTGAATTAAACTTTAGAACATTTGTAAAATTAGAGTCGTGGATAATTTCAGTTTAACTATACTTCCATATTTTTCTGTATTATTGTAAGAAAAACTGTTGTTGTTGTTTTCTTTTAATTAAAACATGTAAAATGTGTTGCTGCGTTATCTTTTCTGTTGCGTTTAGCTCTATACAAAGTAAACTTTTAATGTTTTGCGAGTTACCTGCCGGATCCATGGACAACACCATGTTTGTTCTCGAAATTGTGCAATTTCCTTCTCAGTAATGGTTCTCCAAGAGATGAAATTAGAAACCGCATCTGTTTCAAAATAATGAAAGCTAGTCGATGATTGCTTGTTTGAAGTTGACCGCCTATTGGTGAATGTTAGATCCTAATGATTAGCGTAATTTAGGAGCAAATTTTAATTGACATGCAGAAGAACACATTTAATAATTAATATTTGATAAGCCTATGCAAAAGCATCTACACGTAACAGTGGACGTCACTAAATACTGAATACTTCAACTTTGTTAATAATATGTACTTTTTATATCAAGTATTATTAAATATAGTGCCAATTTTTTCATAAATAAACGTCAGACAGTGCCAAAAGAATTTTGGAAAGATGTTTTTACTGGTTTTATCAAGTTGCATATACAGTACCCCCAGGAATTCGAGTGAATGTTGCATGAAACATGCATGACAAGAGGTACAACTCTTAACAGAACATCTACATTAAAATAGCAGGAATTGTTTCTCTTCGGTTATAAACCAAGTGATTGGATGATTATGATAATACTTACAGCACTGAGCTTTGCTCATTCAACTAGCTTGCAACTTTGGCAAACAGCCAATATACACACTATCCGGTCTGATTCTTTGTTGTTTGCCATCCTGCCAGTATTTCTAATTGTTTATTGTTCGAATCGTTGTTATGATAATATTTGACGCAGTTTTTCTAGTAAAGGACAATTTTGTTCGAAAGTTTGTTAAGATTATATTTGACGCAAAGGGATAATTTTGTTATAAAGTTTGAACCAGGTTATGTAACAATGTTATGTTGAGAATTCATCTTTCGATTTGCAAGAAGTTTTACCGATAATGAAGTATGAGCCGCGTCACGACAAAACCAACATAATGCGCAGGCTGGTCTGGATCCATGCTGGTCGCAAACGCATTTTGTTGGTTTTGTCGTGATGCAGCTCATATTATCACTTCTGAAAAGAAATCCGTTTCACTAATATTACGTTAAAAATAGTTCTGGCATTAATAACGTTTTACAATATTGGTAAGATGCTATTGAATTACCTTTTTATAATTCTTGTAGAACCTTAAATTAAATCGTGTTGTTCCTCCTTAAACGTATATCTCTTTATATTGTTTGTAGATGCATAAACATTCGGTATTGTAGAAAACAAAATTGAACATTATACATGTATCTTTTATTTATTTTTTACAAAGTTCATTATCTTGTTGTTAATGAATTAATTTCAAACAAATTTGACTACACAAAATCTGTCAAGTTGAGCAACCCGAGTTTAACCTTAACCTTCACGTTAGTAATTTTCATAAAATTATCCAAATCTTTAGGATGAATTAATGAATTTAATTTATATTTTAAAATAAAAATTTCGGACAATATCGGCATGTGATGTTACAACAGTATGACCTTAAACTTAAATTGCCCTCGACCCTCTAGGACAAATATAAAAAAATGAATTCCGTTAAACTTATTCTTACAGCACATTTAACTTTAATATTTTGACCCGGAGACATGTTAGCAAACATAACCATACTGATGGATATGACTTATTGATTATGGCCACAATGAAATTTGCTGCAACGTTGTTATTTATTGATATGTTTGGTTTATACTTGGACAAAATAACATTCTGTACCGAATTATTAAATTCAATTATTCAAAATATGACCTTGAACTTTGAAAGGCCTTCAAACATACAGGCCTCTATCAGAGATTTTGCCTTTAAAGCAAGGAAACGTAAGGCTTGGTCCCAGTGTGTGGTTGTGTGTGGTTGTATCACATTCGGTGATAATTCTAGTTGTATCAAATATTTACCTGTTCAACATACAATATATATCTAATTTGAACACAATTAGAAATATTAATACTTTTCAATCCATGGATACCCAACTGTTATGAAGTAATTGAAAATACTGTTAACGTTTATCATATTAACAATGTTAACTTGAAGTAAACACCGAAATTCTCTGCGGACACAAAGTCCATAGAGGGAGATCCGAGCTAATATAAATATATTTGACTCGTTAACAAATTCAGAATTACACTTACACTCATTCAGTATCCTCTACATATTGTATTCACCCTCAAGGTACTTCTAAAATTCTTATCTGCAAATAAGCAATGTCAGCAGAATTCATAATACCAGGTAATATGACGTTTTATTACCCCTCACTTTTTTTGTAATGCTAATTTCCCATAGGCCTCTGGGAGTTATTTTTACTGTTAATGCAAGTGTACCACGTGACTAAGAATTTTGTACTGTTACATAGGTAACAGTATTTTTTAACAGTATAAAATTTGGTCACGTGGTCTACTTTCTAAATAAAATGAAATAAAATGGCTGCCCTTTTTTTTTTCTCGATTCATTCTTATTTTCGACGTTAAACCCCGATAGGACATCAATTTCTTCTCTGGAGTAACTATGACACTCATAAAATTTAGTTGTTCGCACCTTGGTGTGCTTTTCGCGTATAAAATATATGTTTGATGAATAGTCAGAAAGTGAACATCCGTTTTCAACGGAAGTAATCGCAATGTAAATAATTATGTGTCAAACTGGAACATGCAGACGATTTAAGCATGCAACAAAGGATTATTTAACAATTTTAATCAGTGAAACGTTACAGATATGGTGGACAGACATAGGATATCATCGTTATTTTGTCAAAAACCATGCTAAGAATATTCTGGAAACAGAAGGATCAGATTTCACAGAATGGGTTAGTGTTTTGTTTTATAAATAAAACCTAACTTATTGTATGTTTATGTTTTGTAGATAGCATCACTTGCTTAAAGCATTAAAGAAAAAGAAAACTTCTCAAGTAGGCCTAAAGTGCACTTAAAACTTAAAAGGTAAGAACAGTTTAGTTATTGTTACTCTGGGTTTATTTTTGTTACAGTTAGATTTAGTTGACAATCAGATCATCACAGTATTTTTGTTCGGGGTAATAAGATAAATAACACATGGGTTTGTGAGTAACAGTAACAAGCTACGCCTCGGGTAACAGTATTTTCCTCGGGGTGATATTTTTTACAGTTACCCACAAACCCATGTGTTATTTATATAATGTCAGGTGATTTAGACGTTACAATGCCAGTTTGAATTACCCAAAAACTGGTTTTTCCATGTTAACACTTAATTTTGGTGAAAAATTGTTGTTTCTTGACATTTTATATTTTTTAATTATCCAAAAATGATTACCAAAATTCCATGTGAAGCGTGCCGTTACGCCTAATTTTGGTGAAAAAAAATGTTGTTTTTTGACATTTTTTATTTTTTAATTAACCTTTTATCCCATAAGCATATTCTCTGTAACAGCATGCTGAATCGTAAATTTACCCCGAAGCATATTCTCTGTAACAGCATACTCAATCGTAAATTTCCTGTTACCATGGCAACGGGGGGACGTCTCAAAATTGCCAAGAAATCACTATTTTGCATTCTTTTTTCCACCAAAACGGATTTCCATGCTGCAACTTCTCAATGAATTGAGATAGAGTAAAAGGCTTTTCAGCGTCGGTTACTAGTTTACTAGTTACCCTAAGATCGGCCTTAGGCCTTTTTTAGCCTGTCAAATGTCCCAAATTTTCTTGGCGATGGCAAGGACATCCGCCCCCTTCACCCCCCCCCCTCAGACTGACACAGCATATGCCATATTGCTACGTTCCAGCTTTACTGATGGAGGTAGACTTCAGGTGCCCCATCCGTGCATTATTTTGGGCACGAACGTGCGGGCACCTCAGTAGAACCACCGGCGTTCCGTAGCTGGATAGGTCTTGAATGTAAAATCCGTTAACGGTATAAAATGATGAAAGCGGCACACGTGCATATTTCTGTAAATTAATATGTTGTAATGAGTGATATAATTATGTTTTTATCACACACCCGTGCTGATTTTGGGACTTCGTAAAAATGGAAGTGTACGGCCGTGCATATAATTTGGTACATGTTAGCGTTATACTATAGGCGCGTCAATGAAAAATGCCTCTTTTTCACTTTAAACGGTCTTTATTTTGGTTATGTGATAAATAGAATATTAAATCCGTGTATGTTCATTATTGAATTTATTGAGCTCGTTGAATAAAATTATATTATGCCCGCCAGAGTCTCGCATAATATGATTTTATTCAACTCGTGCAATAAATTCAGTTTTGAACATACCCTCATTCAATATCCTCTTTATATACAAGAGTACAAATCCAATGATATAACCTAGTTTAAGGAACTTATTTTTCAAACAAATTGTCTATAACTTGTCCAAATATACAAAACAATTTCATTTAATTAGTTAACATGTATATTTTTGATGATAGAAATAGCAATAAAGTTTCCTTATTATTAACGATGCATTCAAAGTTTCATTTGGTTATTACTCCTTATCTATTTTAATCTTTTCGATTTAAGTTCTTTAAAGATTTGTTTCTTAATCTGGACGCGGAACGGTTTGAGTAATAAGTGTAGTATAGAAATTTACGATATTTGAATTGTTATATTAAAGAGACTCAATTGAGATCTTTTGACAGAACGGGGTCGGAAATAAAATTTCGAGATAAACGTTCCAGTTGATGTAGGTCTAGACTCTAAGCTTGTATGCAAAATTTCAGATCATTCACTCACTCCGTTTTTTCGGAATATTAATCTAATGGTGACAAATGATCAAAAATTAGAAAAGCGTTGCAACCTTTTTCACTCAAATTGGGCTTTCAATTCATGAGTCTTAATTGTTTATGTTAAAGGAATTTGAGCCGCGCTCTGACAAAACCAACATAGTGCGTTTGCAATCAGCATGGATCCAGACCAGCCTGCGCATCCGCACAGTCTGATCAGGATCCATGATGTTCGCTTACAAACCCTATTACAAGAAGAGAAACTGATAGCGCACAGTATGGATCCTAATCAGGATGCACAGTCTGGTCTGGATCTATGCTGGTCGCAAACGCACTATGTTGTTTTTGTCTTGGCGCGGCTCATTTATGACTTTTTTTCTAAACGTTACCTCTATGATGATCTTTCATCAACGACGCCATGTCATCTTTTCCTACAAATAAAGTAGTTCACACAGATTGTAAAATAATAACGCATGATAAATATATATTATTACCTAGCGGTACTCAATTCTCAACACTTAATAGTGCTGGCGTCAATGATCCCGAAGGACCAGAAAAATATAACAACACTGAAGTGAAGTACGGGGCAACTTTTTACAGCTGCCACACAGCACTTGACACATGCTGTTGTGAAGTATAAAAATCTGGAAACAAAGTGATCCCTCGGAAGCATTAATCACAACAAAATTAAATAAGAAATGCAGACTCGGTTTGATTGAGTCTGTACATGAGAGATAATGAATAAGTGCAACATCACTCACGCCCCCTAGCACCGGCTTGAGCGGTACTCAATTCTCAACACTAAATAGTGCTGGCATCAATGATCCCGAAGGACCAGAAAAATATAACAACACTGATGTGAAGTACGGGGCAACTTTTTCAGCTGCCACACAGCACTTGACACCTGCTGTTGTGAAGTATAAAATCAGGAAACAAAGTGATCCCTCGGAAGCATTAATCACAACAAAATTACAAAAGAATTGCAGACTCGGTTTGATTGAGTCTGTACATGAGAGATAATGAATAAGTGCAACATCCCTCACGCCCCTAGCACCGGCTTGAGCGGTACTCAATTCTCAACACTTAATAGTGCTGGCGTCAATGATCCCGAAGAACCAGAAAAATATAACAACACTGAAGTGAAGTACGGGGCAACTTTTTACAGCTGCCACACAGCACTTGACACCTGCTGTTGTGAAGTATAAAATCGGGAAACAAAGTGATCCCTCGGAAGCATTAATCACAACAAAATTACAAAAGAATTGCAGACTCGGTTTGATTGAGTCTGTACATGAGAGATAATGAATAAGTGCAACATCCCTCACGCCCCTAGCACCGGCTTGAGCGGTACTCAATTCTCAACACTTAATAGTGCTGGCGTCAATGATCCCGAAGAACCAGAAAAATATAACAACACTGAAGTGAAGTACGGGGCAACTTTTTACAGCTGCCACACAGCACTTGACACCTGCTGTTGTGAAGTATAAAATCGGGAAACAAAGTGATCCCTCGGAAGCATTAATCACAACAAAATTACAAAAGAATTGCAGACTCGGTTTGATTGAGTCTGTACATGAGAGATAATGAATAAGTGCAACATCCCTCACGCCCCCTAGCACTGGCTTGAGCGGTACTCAATTTTCAACACTTAATAGTGCTGGCGTCAATGATCCCGAAGGACCAGAAAAATATAACAACACTGAAGTGAAGTACTGTAGTAAAGTCGTATATCTAATAGAGCATCACAACACGAGGCTATCTGATTTGTACTATCAATCGGATTGCCGAGTATTTTGATGTTCTTTCTTTTTTGCAACATAGAAAATAAGAAAAAAAAAACATCTCTTTCTCCGGCGTCGGAATATGAAAACCCAGAAAAAAGTTTATTCAATAGCCGAAATATGTTTTTTTCATTCTCCATTTCCCTGTCGTCACAACAAGTAAACCCTCACTCTGTGAAATATGTCTCGATTTTACATGCAAAGCAAATCAATATTTTCTCTTTTTTCTCCCAGGCTAGGGAAATGAGAAGGTGAAGAATACACACATTATAAATGGCCAGTAAAGTATAGACTATTAAAGTATAGACTAATTTCGGTTGACAAAAATTGTCGACTGTGTACTGTATAAATATTTGGAAAATGATGTCTTACCAGATATTCTTTCATCTTCTCTTACATGTCTTAAAGCGTCATCATAATCTGAAACTTTTCGTTTTAAAAGTGAAAAGTTCGGTGTGTTTTTTTAAACTTATTTCCTTTTAGATCAACACTTGTAGTCAAAAGTTGGGCAAACATTTATAACATTTAGACATAACATTTTCATAGCTGATAATGCATCGAAATGTTAATTTATCGTAATTTAATTGATCAAAACAGATTGATTTATTTAGTTTACTTTCTCATCATACAAAACACATACTGATATGTATGTGAGTAATCCATCATACAGAAAAGTATTGTAATATAGAGCTTTTCAAGCTCACAAAAACCATCTTCTCAAACTTTAAATACACATATGAAATTCAGGTCTAAAAAGTTCTCATCCAAACTTACCCATTTCTTCTCCATTCCCAACACCTGAAATATGATAACAATACAATCAAAATTGAGGTTTTATTTGTGAAACCGTCTGTGCAAAAACAGCATAACATTCTTCTAAATGGTTCTCCAGCATTCCAATTTTCAATATGTCTTTCTCACAGGCCTTTCCCTTGAAATTTTGCCAGGCACAGGGGCAAGTTTCCGCGGAAACATTTTGTAACATATACCTCAAGAAAAATGACTATTTTTAGCATTTATCACATGTTTGATTTACTAAAATATATAATTTAACTTTTGATCAGTATTTCAACCTTAACACCTTAACACCACAAACTGAACTTGCCAAAGCATAATATAGTTGTTGTCAGAAACAAAATTAGAACAATCATCTTCATATCCATATCCAAATGTAGCATTAGAATAAACTGAACTTACCAAAGCATAAAATAGTTGTTGTCAGAAACAAAATTAGAACAATCATCTTCATATCCATATCCAAATGTAGCATAAGAATAATGTAAACTAATATTTAATGTAGATTTTCAGTTTGAAAAAGAAGTTGCATATGACTGTGAGACGGTTATTTATGATATGGTACGCCATTTAATAGCTATTTTATATTATATCAACTTTGTAACATACCGTGCAAAAGTATCATTTGCATAAATTCAATTTAATTTTATGTTTTCCTATTATATATCTTGTATTAAATAGCATTCGCATTCAAATCATCAAAAATCGTGCGTGAATTAGACACATTTATACTTTTTTTAAGTTTTGAAAACAATATTCTAATGAGAATCGATAGATGTATGAAGTTTACATTACATATATATTTAAATAGAAATACCTTTTTGTGGAGAAAATTTAGTATTATAATATATTGAAGCAAATACAAATGGACAGGTATCTCAAATATTGATAAAAACATAGAAAAGTAGAACTATGATAGGTTTGTTTCTTGACCGATTCATTTTACTGATTCAACCATCAAAAACATACATGTACTTGTGTTTACCCCGAAAAACATTTTTAAGTAATTTTTTACTCTATTTATTTATAATTACAATATTGAAAAGCATGTAAAATACAAAGAAAATGATAATATTCAGGACACATTTGTTTTGCTGCTGTTCTTTTTAAACGTATAATAACCTTTAATTACTTCAATTTGTATTATTTTCGTTCAATCGTTTTCATGTAACAGCCCATCATGTGCTACATATTAGACAATCAAGTATCCAGAAAATTCATACTCTTTGTAACGTCATAGATCAACCATATCACCTCACATGACAACCCCGCGCCGAATGTGTTTTTTGCTTGCTGGGAAACGGAAGCATTATGGTTTTCAAACAATAATTTTGGTAATGAAGATTAAAGTTTAAAGTGATTACAGTTTTGTATTGGACAAAAACTAAATATAAACTAAGGGAGATTATTAAAAATGATAGTACTACTATTACATCTCTTGCTCACTGCGCTTCGTCTAATTGTCATCTACCATATTTTTATTTCCAGTTTCCAAATCCATCTCATTTTCTTGAAGGATTGTACATGGTCCTGAAAGAAGTGCGCATGGTGCTGCAGGACACAGTGTTTAAAGAAGTGCACATGGTGCTGAAAGGAGTACACATGCTACTTAAAGGAGTACGCATGGTGCAGAAAAGAGTACACAATGTGCTGAAAGGAGTACACATGGAGCTGAAAGGAGTGCACATGCTACTAAAAGGAGTGCACATGGTTCTGAAAGGATTGCACATTGTGCTGAAAGGCGTACACATTGTGCTGTAAGGAGTGCACATGCTACTTAAAGGCGTACACATGGTGTTGAAAGGAGTGCACATGGTTCTGAAAGGATTGCACATGGTGCTGAAAGGATTGCACATGTTGCTGAAAGGATTGCACATGGTGCTTAAAGGCGTACACATTGTACTGAAAGAACTGCAAATGGTACTGAAAGGAGTGCACATGGTGCTAAAAGGAGTGCACATGCTACTTAAAGGAGTGCATTTGGTGCTGAAAGGAGTACAAATGCTACATAAAGGAATGCACTTGGTGATAAAAGGAGTGCACAGGTGCTAAAAGGAGTGCAAATGCTACATAAAGGAATGCACTTGGTGATAAAAGGAGTGCACAAGTGCTAAAAGGAGTGCACCTGGTGCTGAAAGGAGTACAAATGGTGCTGAGAGCTGAAAATAGTGCACATGGTGCTGCCGGATTGTGCATTGTGCTGAAAAGATTGCGTATGGTATTGAAAGGAGTGCACATGTTGCTGAAAGTCGTGCACATGATGTTGAAAGGAGTAAACATGGTGCTGAAAGGAGTGCACCTGGTGCTGAATGACATGCACATGGTGCTGAAAAGAGTGCACATTTCGTTGCAGGAGTGCGCCTGGTGCTGCAGGAAGGCACATGGTGCTGAAATAGTGTAAAAGTGCTACAGGAATGTGTATGTTTGTCTATGTTTCTATAAAAGTCGAGGAACAGAAAAAAACGCAACATTTTTTTGACAGTTTGAAAGTTTTCAAATTCTACAAAAAGTAGAGGGGAAATTTAAGGCCGCGACTTTTGTTACTCAACAACGGTCTCCCGGTATAAAAAAATCGAGGCTTTATGCTCAAAACCGTTGTTTTTTACAAGGTATGCATAAATCAAAATATCGCGTATTATTGTATCTGGAATCTGCTACCTACAGAAGGCATATGTTTGAGAAGCTTTGTCAATTATGTGGACAGAAAATGTCGCGGTTTCCAGAAAAACTAGACTTTATATAAGTCGCGACATTTTATACAATTTCGACATAAAACCTCGCGGATTAAAAACTTGCCCGCGACATTTAGTGACGAAAATTTCTCGCGGCTTTAAAATGGACGCTACTGGCCGCCATAGCTTAATCCTCAATTGACTTAACTTATCTCGACTTTATTAAGCTTTTATCATATGTGATATGTTATATCTGTATAATGACAGATTTTCTGTGCAGACTTGATGTTGTACCATTCAGTTATTCACTCAATACAGAATACATGTAAATATTCAGTGTGTATGTAGTATATAACTTGCATATGTCATCTTACAATTTTCTTTCTACATTATAATGCAGGTGAAAGTATAACTTTCATGCAAAATGAATTAAATCAGAAATAATCATATAATCAAAATTTTCAATTTTCACAATGTTTAAGTCAATATTTTCTAAGATAACTTTAAAAAAAAACTTGCAATATTTTCTATAAACCAAATAATAAGAAGGAACAGTGTTCATTAATTTTTCAAACTTTATTATATTGGGATTTCTATAATTGATGTTTGGATTGCATTACGCGCATTTTTTTTCTGTTATAAAGGTATCCTATGTCAGTTTCCAGTTTCAATTCTCTTTCTGCATTTGATGATATATTTTATATTCCGATAATTATAAGATGACCCACTAACATATCTCTGAATTTCAAATTTGTTTTTTTGAAAATACAATAATATTTACAGTTTAATGTGTTTTCTATAAAGTTATTTAATGTATAACATTGATATCGTAACATGTCATAACATGACTTCTGTAACTATAGACTTCATTATTAAATAACTTTTCAATATAAGGCACGTCTTCGCTAATATGAAGTTCACCACGACATTATGAACATAAAACAAGGTCATTATGCAAATAGTACCGCCTTTTTTTATTGAAAAAATCGGCAGTTTAAATTGCTGCAATTTAGGTTTCCGTGACATTTTTTAAAACATGGATCTCATTGCAATACCTCACACCAACGGAATTTCACATTAGTTATTTTTATTCACTAAGTCTACTTGACTTTTTTTAGAGTATGTGTAGTTAATTAATAAAATTGCCTTTGACTGCTAATATGATAGTCTGCAGCCCAATAACAAGGCCATTATGAAAACACTTAATTATTATAATCATAATAGTAAATGCGTTTGATACACTTGATACTCATTTTCACACACTCTGTGCAAATTTTCAATAGAAATGTCTCCAAAATATGATACAAAATATAGAATGAATTACTTTAAAAAAGTTACAATATAAAGATGGGCTGTTGAAATGAAACTTGAAGCATCGTTTCAGCTTGTTATTTGAATCTAGATAACAATAATGGTTTAGATACACAGTTTTTTAATTATATTTTGTTTCGTTTCGGTCTATAAATTCATTTACAGTCAGTAGCGCAGTTAATATATAAAATTACTTTCATAAAGGTGTTTTATCAGAAAGTAGGAATACATGACTTAAACAGCACCCATACCCGCCAGGTAAGTTAAATTTAGCCATTTAAATATGCTTGCTAGATATGTTAGATATATGTTGTTTTTGTTTTTTTTGGTTTTAATTACTATAATTTGACAATAGTGGTCACATTAATTATATAAACCACCATATCAATTTTACCAGATTTTTCAATAAGGTTAACGCACGTTTAGCCGTGTTATAACGTCTGCACAGTCCCGAGGAATGGTTGGCTCCAACAGTTCCGAGGGACTCTGCAGACTTTATAACACGAAAAATACGTGCGTTGACGCTTTTATAGCATAAAATTTTAAAACAGATTCACGATGTACATTTAATTCTTAAATCAGTGTGCTTTTACCGTATTTATCCAATTCTACATGTTTTACGTATGCGTTTTATTTTTCCGGGGCAAACAACTTGGGAAATTCTCAAAACCGATCGAAATTTTGAATATTACTTGATTTAACAAAGCTTGACATTGGAAATTTATCATTTCAAGAAAAAAGCAACGTAACATTACTCTACCCTCTACCCAAGACAAAACATGACCCTCAGAAAATCTTAGAATGATTTCAGATTGACGGTAGAAAAAATATCAGTGACATAAGAATCGGTTTTTTTTTTCAAGCACACAAGTCTATAAAAAAATCAGGCACTAAACATTATTCTCTCAAAGAAATATAAAGAACATTTATCAACACAAACATCAATCAAACAACATTTTCTCATATACATTTTGTGTTATCTTGTTTTGTAAGTTAATCGGAGGGTTAAACTGAATGACAGGTATTTGTTTATATTGACAATTGTCCGTTTCTTAGATTCTTAAATTCAATAAATATTTAAATAAATAAATAAATAAAATAGATAAAAAATAGATAAATGAATAAATAAATATATATATGAAATAAATAAAGATATAAACAAATACTGCATCAAATGGCAATACATGTACATGAATAGGTAACTATCTACGAACTATATAAGGGCCGAATACTGTATCAAACATTTCGCTTTATTTTCAAACTGAGTCATATGTCAAAGCAGTCAGTTAATTATGTTATTTGGACAGTACTTATAAGTATCCTGTTTGAACATGAAACATTTTATACAGTTTACGCGGGCTTTTTAAGCTCACCCTACTTTAGTAACCACATTTTCTAAGCTCCTCCTTCTTTAGTAACCACATTTTTAAGATCTTCCTATATTTGTTATTACATTGAATTTGTGTTTTTGTACACTGATACAACGGATACATGTATAACTTTTTACTCCAGTTATAAATATGACTCATTGAACACTTTTATGTGCAAAAATACCTTCAATTTTCATATTTGTTTTTAAATAATTAAAAAAGATGGGTTGTATTTTTTCTATGGAAATTTTCCCTGCGGAACCTAGATTGTTCTCATAATGCGCACTAAAATGCTGTTACTTAAGTAGGAGAAGCTTAGAAAATGTGGCTGCTAAAGTAGGAGGAGGCGTTAACTGTATAAAATGTTTTATGGTTAAGCAGGATAATTATAATGTTGCTAGAGAAAACGAGAAATTAAACATATTAACTGACCCTTTGAAATAAATATATGTTGTCTTTATTTTTTATCAAAATCATTCATAAACATACGTCTAAATTAACAGTTAAACCGCTACGTTCCGCGAGACTGTCAGTGACATTTTATTAAGGTAAAACATTAATAATAGTTCTACTGGAGTTTTAAGTTCACCATCAACATGAAAAAAGCGACTGAAGCATGCTTATTTTTTTAATTAAATTTTGTACCGACCGAATGTCGGGAACATTGTATCAAGATACAGATTTTAAAAATTTTCTACACTGGAGATTTATTATCATCTGTTCATCGGTATATCAAAATGAAAAAAAAAGACTGATGTTTAAAACAAAATGTGTAACGACCGTATCTTTTATACTATGTTTGGTAGAAATATATGAACTTTAAAAATTATGTGGGATACAAATAACCTATCTCTCATATCTAATATTAAATGAAACTATATCAAATTCAAAATAAAGGTTATAGTTTATGTATTACATTAAGATTTTTGGTAAATAACTTCTATAGAGAAATATAATCCGTATCGTGTCTTTCATTATACTTTTAAGAAATATATATTTCGTAATAAATACGAAACAGGGTTTTTCTCTTTTTTTACTCTCTTTTTTTATGATTTTGATAAACGTTATGTTATTTCACACTTTATTTTGGATAACTTAGGAAAAGACTCCATCTCCAATTAAAAGTTTTCATATTTGTATTGCACCTGTCTAGTGTTTGTACAATGCATTCGTTGGGGAGACAGCCGATATCCAATTTTGTCAAAATAAATATGTGACGACAGTGTGACGCCATTTTTTCTTTTATTTTTTATGTTTAATTTTTTTAGTCTTATATCTATTTGGTCTCTACAAGTGATTGACTACTTCAGATAAATAAAACATGTGCATACATTTTCAGATCTTTCGGACAAGACTTTAATACAGAGAATTTGTTTTTTACTTGTCTTGCCTTTTTAAATATCTAAAACTCAACATATAAGTTAACTGTTTCGTGATAAGTCATTTTATCTAAACACAGAATGGTTAAACTTGGTAACGTGCTGGTTTTGTGTGTTGCATTTGTGACGTCAGCAGTAAGTGAAACATGCAACGAGACGCCATCTTGTTCAATTTTCCCAAACCAAGACCGCGGTGTTGTGACCCTACAAGATCTAACTCAGGTAACACTTACTGTCTTTTTTTAAACTTTGTAATACGTTTAATATGAAAGAAAATAAAGTTGTAAGACTTCAAAGATCTAATTTAACATTTCTTTAAAAGAAGAAATCTCAAATGTTTTAGCATGAGTAGGAAGTAAGTATGTAGATAGGTAGGTAGGTAGGTAGGTAGGTAAGTAGGTAGGTCAGACAGGCAGACATGCATGCAGGTAGGTAGCTAGGAAGGTAGGTAAATAAGTTTGACGGACGGGCGGTCGGTTGGTTGGTCGGTCGGTCGATCGATCGATCGGTCGGTAGGTAGGGCAGGCATGTATATAGGACAGAAAGAACATGTGGCGGCATGGTCGAGTAGTTAACGCGTGGGACTTGTAATACAATGATCTCTATTTGCTTGGGTTCAAACACCGTTAGGGGCAAGCCTAAGTATCCTTGAGCAATAAACTTTAAACCCATTTCTCAGTTCTGGCCACATGGTTCCAGGAGCAGATTCGCAAGTGTGCCTATAAGCTTATAGACTGCTGCACAATCCGTGTAAAACTAATTATGTACAACAACAACAACAACATGACATGCATTCTGTCCTTATATCAAGAATATTAGATCTAAGGAAAATATAATTTATGATTATTGTGCACTCCCTCTCTGATATAAATGTTTCAAATATATAAAAAGAAACAGGCAAGGGTCTAGGTCTTTCAACAGAACTGGATGCTTAACTTCACAAAGGCGTAATGCATATTTCAGATGGTATTTGGCATATTATAAGTTTTCCAAAGGGGGTCAATTGTCTAGTCGTTTAGTGTGTGATTTTACTAGTTTTGTTTAATTAAAATAAAACGTTATTTGATTTCCAATTTTCAAAGGGGCTGGACAATATAAGACAAAATCAACATTCTTTGACTTCCAGTTTTGACCAAGGTCCCGCGCCTGTAGAAGCTAGTACACGTATTTGTTTAATTAAATGATATTTATGTAAATTAAACACAAATAACTTATCAATAATCTTTATTACAGAAAGTGCAATCAAAACACTGGATAATGATTTACTACACGCAGTTTTCGTCCACACAGACGTATGGTAAATGTAACTTCAGGTGGAATGCTCCAAATTCCGACCAGAACGTCAAGAGAGAGTTAATGTGCTAGTAAGTCTCTGATAACAAACTTGATAAAAATGTTACTACTGATACGTGCTATCTCTGAAAATAAAACATGAAAAAATTGTTACTACTGATACGTGCTATCTCTGAAAATAAACATGATAAAAATGTTACTACTGATACGTGCTATCTCTGAAAATAAACATGATAAAAATGTTACTACTGATATGTGCTATCTCTGAAAACAAACTTGATAAAAATGTTACAACTGATACGTGCTATATCTGAAAATAAACCATGTAAACATGATAAAAATTTTACTACTGATACGTGATATCTCTGAAAACAAACTTGATAGATATGTTACTACTGATATGTGCTATCTCTGAAAATAAACATGATAAAAATGTTACTACTGATACGTGCTATCTCTGAAAATAAACATGATAAAAATGTTACTACTGATACGTGCTATATCTGAAAATAAACCATGTAAACATGATAAAAATGTTACTACTGATACGTGATATCTCTGAAAACAAACTTGATAGATATGTTACTACTGATATGTGCTATCTCTGAAAATAAACATGATAAAAATGTTACTACTGATACGTGCTATCTCTCAAAACAAACTTGATAATAAGGTTACTACTGATTCAAACAAACTTGATAAAAGTGTTACTACTGATACGTGCTATCTCTGAAAACAAACTTGATAAAAATGTTACTAGAATCTACTGATACGTGTTATCTCTGAAAACAAACTTGATAAATTTGTTACTACTGATACGTGCTTTCTCTAAAAACAAATTTGATAAAAATGTTACTACTGATACAAACAAACGTGATAAAAAGGTTACAACTGATACGTGCTATCTCTGAAAACAAACTTGATAAAAATGTTACTAGAATCTACTGATACGTGCTATCTCTGAAAACAAACTTGATAAATTTGTTACTACTGATACGTGCTATCTCTAAAAACAAACTTGATAAATTTGTTACTACTGATACGTGCTATCTCTAAAAACAAACTTGATAATAAGGTTACTACTGATACAATCAAACGTGATAAAAAGGTTACAACTGATACGTGCTAATTCTGTAAACAAACTTGATAAAAATGTTACTACTGATATGTGCTATCTCTGAAAACATACTTGATCCTTAAATTCGATTCTTAAAGATCATTTAGCACTACATTATTGTCGTGTTTGTGTTATTTTTACTTTTTACTATTAGGCACTTTCTAGTTGGGTGGTTCCAATAGTCTTACTTGAATAATGTTGAATCACCCTTAGGATATGTTGCCTGCTTTTTAACTTTGACGACTTATCTGTGATATGCAGGCTTCATTAACCTCTGATCCCCTTTCAAATTTCCATTCTGTTAAGTTCCACCCATTGTTTTCTCGTTTAGGGCACACGCTTTCTATATATTAGGTACCATACGTCGCTTTTCATGGAATAGCACAAAAGTGTCACGTTGAAGGTTGATAACCGCCTTATGAACACATCTGCGGATGTTGCTAAATTCAAAATTTTACCATTTCATGTTTAAATGTTGAATTCTGCTTAAATCTGTGCTAGTGGGAGTGAACGGTAGTTTGCACTTTACAGCACCATCCATGAACAGGCCCATTCAAACCGAGCCTGTAACATTTTCATTTCTGCCGTGTTGGGCCTTCTTTAGGAATTCTTATTTTCTCTATTTGATAAAAAATTTTCTACTGATACGTACTGTTGGTAGAGCGTCTTGAGAAAGTCTTTGGTGTAATCAGCGACTGAGTTATGCGCCAGACCTCTAGTTTAATTTACGACCATGTTATGAGAAGGGTCTGTAGTTCGATACCCTTCATAAATTGCGTAAGAGACCTTTGGTTTGATTATTGGCCCAGTCATACTATAGCCATATTCACAAGCTCTGGTCTTTCTGTAGGTTGATTATGTCGGATTATGATACTGTACGTTTATTACGTCGTTTCAAAGGTATATTGTGACGTATAAACAATGTTCGACAAACATTTGTTACATTAGTTTTCCTTTGTTACCGTGACGCGCATATAAATCTTAATAATTCTGCAATTTTATAGCGTTGATTTTCATTGGTATATCGTGTGTGTGTGTGTGTGTGTGCGTGCGTGCGTGCGTGCGTGTGTGTTGGGTTTATTTACCCTCGCCATCGGTATAAAACCATATGGGCGAGTATATGCTTCATTTATGATAGGGAAAAAGTGTACTTAATTAAATAACTGCATATGTGGCTAGTGAGTGCCATATTTCCTGTCCCGAATCGGCAAATAATTACCGTAGATGAAGCCGGAAAAAGGTGGGATTATATCCCACACTTAGATTAAAAAACTGTATTTAAAAATTAAACTTAAATTAAAATTGGGGGGGGGGGAAGACGCTTATACGCGTACGCCTTCAATAATGGGACAAAAATCCTAATAACTATGGTTATTGATTGCTTAATTTAATGCTTATCATGGGTATATCGTGAAGCTCATACACGTCTTTATAATGTCATAATTTTATAACGTTGATTTTCATTGGTTTATCTGGACGCTCATAAAATCTTTATAATGCTGCAATTTTATAACGTTGAGTTTCATTGGTTTATCTGGACGCTCATAAAATCTTTATAACGCTGCAATCTTATAACATTGAATTAACTGCAACATATGACATTTAATGCACATGACATGGCAATTATCAATTTTATCTTCAAGTCCAATCTTTTGACTTTTCTTAAAATCTTAGTACATTCTATTTAAGTTCGATTTTCTTGAAATAATTTGCCTAAGCTCAGTCAGCTGGGGTCATGACGCTTTAAAATTTACAACAATTACAACAACGATCAGGAATGATATGTTAACGTATTTTTTATTTTCGTTTCTTATTACCTTTCAGCAATTTTGACTTAAAGGAATGCGAAGATTACGAAAGGTTGGTCAAACGGAAGACATCAGACTGCAGTCGTGGGGAAGAGAACGGTAAAAATCTTACTTGAAGATTCGTTAAACATTTATGTACAACTTTTTTTATCACTCGAATTTTGTTATAATTTATCATTTTGATTAACAGATAATACTCGTTAATGTCCATGAGAATTTTAACTATGCTAACTTTTCTCACATGTATATCCCATTCGTGGTTTATGTTCATGTTTATATACAACACAAAATTTAACGTTTACTGAGTGAATTTCATATACATAAGGTATTAATATTATTATTATTATTATTATTATTATTATTATTATTATTATTATTATTATTATTATGTGCTTAAACATTGAAAGTGCTAACAGAAATAAACGTAC
Source organism: Ruditapes philippinarum (assembly GCF_026571515.1). Classification (NCBI taxonomy): domain Eukaryota; kingdom Metazoa; phylum Mollusca; class Bivalvia; order Venerida; family Veneridae; genus Ruditapes; species Ruditapes philippinarum. The sequence continues at coordinate 52,823 of NW_026854506.1, forward strand.
ACAAAGTGAACGTTACTAAAATTCAACATTTCCCAGAAACTCTTTTTTATATATAATGCTATATTATATATAAAGATAATCTTGAACTTATTTAAACGAATTTAGAGTAGTATTTAATGTTTTACTATCTGATAAATCAAAGAAGGTACGATTATAGGTATACTATTATCATGGAGCTAAATATAAGATGGAGAAGAGACTGTGACATCACACAGTTAAAATCAGTATCGGCGGAATTGTGTTCCCGCAAGTTATCATATGTCGCGAGATTTTGCGAGACTTGTTTATATATCTGTGCTACTATATATTATTATAGGTGTAAATACAACGATGGATGCTAAGTTTTACAGTCAGGATTTAGACAACTATTTCTGGTACTACGAATGTTATGAGTACGACAATGACAACAAATGCACGACGGGATACCTTGATCTTCTCGTTAGCAAAACTAGATACTCTGGTAGGCTCATTTTTTGTAAGAAAAACAATTCTGTCTTGTTTGTTTTGGGGTTTTTTTTTCAACTATATAATTATGTCAGTAATTTTATCTTGGAAAAGTGCATCATATTACTGTTAAAATAGAGAGAAATAAGAATCCCCTAAGAAAGCCCAAGACGGCAAAAATTGAAAATGTTGCAGGCTCGGTTTGATTGAGCCTGTTCATGGGAGGTACTGTCAAGTGCAATACCGTCCACGCCCCCTAGCAAAGCCTTTTTCAAAACAGCGTCACGAGAGCTATTTATAGCGTGTCAGTGTCGTTCGTTTCTAAAAATAGAAGATAGCGTCATAGGGAGCGAGCCGACAAATTAGAGGTATCGAGGGGTTTCCGTTCTATCGACGGTTAAATTTTTTTCCACCTGAATTCTTCTGACCTGACTATTTTAAGAAATGATTGATCTAAATAAAATATATTTAATCTTTGGTAAACTTTAAGGCTGTTTTAACCTTTGTTGAATTTGGAGCAATCGATTCAGATAATATTAAATATGAGATATTGGTATCAATTAGCATACAACAAAATTTGACTTCAATGGCTTTAACGCAATAATCACTCGTTACTTAAAGTTACCTTATAAATTAGGTCCAAGCATAAATAATTTCTCAAAAAAAACTTTATTCATATATAGAACTAAAATCTACATCTAAATATGCAACAGGGATTGAAATGTTGGCAAAAAAATTAAAAGAAAGGATGTGTGACTACAAAGAAAAAAAACATAAACAAATGGATGGTAGAATTTGCATTTTTTAAAAAATACATGTGTTATACTAGCTAGTGAAGGATAAAAGTAGTAAAAAAGATCTGATTCTTATTGGTGACCATGTGGGAACGTAATCCTTAAATAATGATGATTATAATAATGAAAGGAAAAATACATATCTCAAGACTCATATTTTTGTTATACTCCGACTTGAATGATTTTATCCGAGGCAAATACATACATTTCGAACAGATAGCGGATTGTTAAGCGTCGATTGAGTGTTGTTGACTATTTTATTGCGTCGACCGACATATTTGATCGTATAGAAGACTTTAGTGTTGAAGACTTTGATTTATCAGATCATTTTCCGGTTACCTGTGAAATTCTACTTGATACTATAAACGTGAATTCAACGGAATTTCACTCATTTCCGAACCTTTATGAACATCAAACGTATAAATGGAAAGAGTCGCTCAGAGATACATTTATTCAAAAATTCACACCATTATTTGAAACCTTTTATAATGATATTATTCAAGAGGAAAATATCTACAACACATGTACAACTTTTATAGACCTATTTAAAATCGCCGGTAAAAACATGCTTTTAAAAGTATATAAAGGTAAAAACAGAAGTCCGGAGGCAAATCATGAACAACCGCGTTGGTGGGACTCGGAATGTGCAAAGATGAAACAACTGAAATATAGCAGTTTGCGTAAATTTAGACGAACACAACATAAATCAGACTTTGATGAATATTTGATAAATAAGCGAACTTTTAAAAATATGTGTAAAATTAAGCGCCAAATCTATGAAAATAAGATGCGCGATGAACTTATCAACAACCGAAATGATGCAAGTTTTTTCTGGAGTTGTATTAAAACTGTTACGGGAAATGTAAAACGAAAAGAACACATCCCGATCGATGGAAACACATGGGTTTCCTACTTAAGCGAGCTATTTTCTGAAAACAATCAAGTTTTAAATAATCAAGATATATTCAACAGTCTTTATGATAGAATAGATGACACAGATCTTGATTGTGACGTCACAGACGACGAAATCATGATAAGTGTTAATTCCTTGAAAAATAATTGCGCAACAGGAGTGGATGGAATATGCATAGAAATGTTCAAAAGTACTATATATTTAACAATACCATACTTGAATAAATTATTCAACAATATACTACATACGGGACATTTCCCACCTACCTGGGCAGAAAGCATTGTTACCCCAGTACACAAGAAAGGAAATAAATCCGATCCGAATAATTACAGGGCAATTTCTGTAGGAAATAGCTTGAGTAAAATTTTTATGAAAATCCTCGCAAATCGTTTGACCAAGTGGGCAGAATTGAATAACATTATAGATGAATGCCAAGCTGGTTTTAGGAGTAATTATTCCACTATTGATAACATTTTTAATCTTCAATCTATAGTACAAAAATATATTAGTAAATCAAGAGGACGATTATATGTGTTTTACGTTGACTTTCTTAAGGCCTTTGACAATTGTGTTCATTTCAAAATATGGGAAAGCTTAGAACGGAAGGGAATATCCCCTGAAGGCAGATTTCTAACGTTATTCCGGAATATTTATTCTCAACTTCGGTCATGTGTAAAAGTATCAGGACCTACGATGAACGGGCTGACTGATTTCTTTGAGTGCGCCAAAGGAACAAAACAAGGATGTGTGACGTCATCAATCATTTTTAACCTATACATAAATGACCTTGTGAAATACTTAAATAATAAATGTCAAAATGGAATCACTATCTCACAACATACAGGAGAGCTGTATTGTTTATTATTTGCTGATGATGTCTCCAGTTTTGCCGACACGGCTATAAATCTCCAAAGACAAATAAATGAAATAAGTAATTATTGTGCTGAAACTGGGATGTGTATAAACCTTGATAAATCTAAGATAATTGTTTTCAGAAATGGCGGCCCACTGAGACAATATGAGCATTGGATGTATAATGAAAATGAAATAGAAGTTGTCAATTGTTACAAATACCTAGGAGCATACTTTACCCCGAAACTCTCATGGACTAAAACGAAAGATGTACTAGCCATACAGGCGACCAAGGCTGTTAATGTTATTTATGCTTATCAGAAACATTTTGGTTATTTTAGTGTTAATGATGCTTTCAAACTATTCGATGCTATGGTAAAACCCATTTTGACTTACTCATCAGAGATTTGGGGATATAACACATGTCGACAGATCGAAAAGGTGCATATATCATTTTGCAAAAGGATAGCATGTTTAAATCAAAACGTTGCAAGTTTCTTCGCCCTTAGTGAATGTGGACGCCTTCCAATTAGTGTAACATATATGTCTAAATGTGTTAAGTACTGGCTGAAATTAACGGAAATGCCACAATATCGGTTACCAAGACAATGCTATATTATGCTTAGAAACTTAGATGAACAAGGACGAATCACATGGGCAACTCATGTTAAACGCATGTTATTTCAATTAGGCCTTGGTTACGCATGGACAGCGAACGGAGTCGGAAATGTTGATACATTCATGCAAGTATTTAGGACACGAGTCTCAGACTGCTGTAGACAAGAGATAATGTCGGACATTAATTCATCGCCTAAAGCAATTAGTTACAGAATTTATAAAACATCTATTTCTGACGAATGTTATTTGTCACTGAGTATGCCTTATAAATATAAACGCGCATTAGCAAATTTTAGATGCAGTGGCCATGACTTGAAAATTGAAACAGGAAGGCACTTAAATATTGACAGAGAATTTAGATTTTGTTCATTTTGTCTTAAACGTAATGCGTATGTTGTGGAAAATGAAGTGCATTTTTTGATTGACTGTCAGCTGTACAACGACCTTAGACACAAACACTTAAACTTTTGTAATTGGAATGTGATTCTAAACAGTAATGAACGCTTTAATACTATAATGTCAGAAACAGCGAAAGACAATATTAGAAAACTGGCAAAATTTATCTATGAAGCAAATAGTTTAAGAAAACTTCAAATAACTGAACACATTTAAACATATATATTGTAATGTTTTTAATTTATTTATGTGCCATGAATTTGTTGAAACGACCGTTTCTCTATGTAACCAATTACCTTTATGTTTAAATATTATATATAAATTAATAGTTACCTCTTCAACACTGATATTAATCATATTGGCATTTGTACATTATATGTTTAATTAATATTACCTTTATTTCAACTTAAATATTCAATTACCATTAAACTAATTACTTGTAAATATACTCATAACTATGTCTATTATATATATTTATATCTCACTCTTTGTTAAATTAAAATTCTGAATGTATTTTGGGCTGAAGGCCTTATATTACTAATAAACTCATTGTCATTGTCATTGTCATTGTCATTGATCTTTTTGCAGCACTTTTTGCAATGACGAAAATAATGTCCCGTCAATTTTTCGCTTTTTCCGTGGCCCTCTTCTAGCTGTGATCTCGTATTCGCCGCCTTGTAATGCTTTGCCAAGAGGAAAACGTGTGCTCTGCTTATAGATTCTTTGCCCTTTTGTTAATTACATATAAAAGAACATCGTCTAAGTTAGGCAAAAAGTGACGATCGCGCGAGGTTTTAGTTTTCAATGGACGTCATACGTGTATTTCTACACGAAACGATAAGGAAAATGCTGCTCATAACTTGTTTGTTTAATGTCTGGATAAAATAGAGAGAAATAAAGAAACACTAAAGAAAGCCCAACAAGACAAAATTGAAAATGTTGCATGCTCGGTTTGATTGAGCCTGTTCATGAACGGTACTGGAAAGTGCATGTTACCGTCTACGCCCGCTAGCACCGACTTTAGCAAAAAAACATTTAATCATGGTAATGGTGAAATTTTGAATTTAGAAACATCTGCAGATATGTTCATACGGCGGTTATCATGGAACCTTCAACTTTCGTGCCATTCCATGAAAAGTGGCGTATGGTAAGAGAAAAGCGGCGTATGGTCCCCAAGTAAGTTTAGGGCTAAACGAGAAAACAATGGGCGGAACTATATAAAATCGAATTTTGAAAGGGGATCAGAGGTTATGAAGACAAGTCAAACGCGTTCGTAAAATATTTAGAAATCAGACATCAAATTATGAAATAACAAGAAGTACAATTAAGCTTCAAAAACGTACCGAATGCGCGGTACGTTTAGCAATATATAAGATTACGTTCAAATCGTATACGTCATTTAACCTGACGCACCGAAAATAATTATTTCAGATTAAAAAAGGGTTGAGGTGTTTGGTCTGGTGCACAACTGCAAAGGCTCCTGTGTTGACCCTCGGCATGTTTTCATTATTAAATTAGTATTTTGTGTTATACACAGATTCTGATGATAGTGAACTTGACCTACAAGGACTTCCCTGGCATCTTATTGCTTCCGACCTGAAATACCATTTCAACATGGATATGTCGGATGATAAAGTGAAGTTTTCCTGGAAAGGTCCAGGTAATGTATCTTTACGTTAAATTATCAATTTAGAATAAATAACGCTTTTGACAAAAATAGCAATAAAAATGTTGTTTTTATGCTGAAAATATATTTTATAAAAAAGATAATTCGTAGACGTATTTTAACAAAGATTTGTGTGACCCAGTGGCGTACCTACCGATACGCCAAATACGCACGGGCGTATGAAAAGAAAAAAAATGAAAATTTCAAATCGGGCATATAGTGCTGCAAATTTGTTAAGCTTAGGAACACCTAACTGGTCCCCGATCATAAACAGAGGGTTTCATATACCAAAATGTTCGGTTGAGTCCCTAGATTACGAAATTGAATTTCATTTTCCCCGAAAGTGCTGGCGGACTAAGAAATTCAAGATGGCGTCCAAGATGGCCGCCACAAATATGAAAATTATAATTTACTTTATATTACTTGAATTTTGGCAGTTAAAACTTAGCAATAAGTTCTTTCTTTTCATTCTTGTATTAATTGTGTTCCTTAAATGCAGTTTTAATATGTGTTTTAAGGTAATTATATTTTTTGATGATAAAAACAAAAAATAATTACGAAAAATATACGGAAAAAAATGTGATTTTAAAAATACTTGATACAATTTCTTTTTTTTTTCATCTTTTTAATAAAAAATTAATTATAATGCCTGATTTTAAAGAAAACAACATGTTAAGCTCGACTTTTAAAAACGATATAATAAAAAATAGATAAAATAAAAAAAAAATAATTAAAAGAATAGAGGTATTGTTACAGTCATGTCGGTGTTGACGCTTCCGTCAGCAAACTTTAACTGTGATCATTACTTTTAATCTTCTTTATGCTTTGTCTTCATACTTGGCCACAACAACCTTGGGGCAAGTTCTTTAAGTAGACAAGACTAAATTTGACCTTCATTCATAAATGACCTTGACCTCCAAGGTCAAATGTCTAAATTTTGCTTATTTTTTTTCTGATTTTTGCTATTAGATAACTTTGTTATTTTCTAATGGATTGTCTTCAAACTTGAACATAATAATATTTTTAGGATAGACCTTCGAGTTAACCAGACAGACATTGATCTTCACTCATAAATAACATTGACCTTGAAGGTCAAATTATAGAAAATTTATTTTTATTTATTTATTTTGTGTGTGTGTGTGTGGTGGGGGGGGCTGTAACTGGCTATAACTTTGTTAATGATAAATGAATTCACTTCATATTATAACACAATATTCTTTAGGATATGACTTTCATGTATAAATTTAAATTGACCTTGGCTTTTTATGACATTGACCTTGAAGGTAAAATAATTGAATTTCGACTGATATTTGCTACAATTGGCTGTATCATGGTAATTAATTTATGGATTATCTTCATATATTGACAAAACAACACTTTGGACAAAACACACTATCCAAAAAACTGTAATTAAATGAAATAAAAGGTGGAACTGACTTTGAACTTGAACTTTAAATAATCTTGACTGTGAAAGTAAAATTTTTTAATTGTCATAATTTTGTTATTTATGTACGGATTCATTTATACACAACTTGTTACCAATATATATATTTAATAATTAAGATTTGGCCTTGACCTTAAGTTGAACATGACTGTTAATGTCAAATAAATGAAATTCTCTTGTTTCATTTTTGGTTTTGTAACTGGCTATCACTTTGTTATTTATAAATTGATAACCTTTATTTCCAGACATTTTAGGTCAGGACCTTTATGTATATTAAATTAAAATTTACTTTAACTCATGAATGACTTTGACCTTGAAGAAAATTTATTGAATATTAACAGATTATCAAATAATTGGCTGTAACTTGGTAATTAACCAATGGATTATTTCATACTTGGACAAAACAACCTTTTGGACAAGACCTTCTAAAAGGTTGAACTTACTTTAACCTTTAAATGACCTTGACCATCATGGTCAAAGTATTAAATTTTGGCGGTGGCTCTTGTTAAATTCAAAATCTAACATTAAAAATTGTGATTTAATTAAATTTTTGGGATAGTGTGTATTTTTAAGTGGGGTATGGGGAATGATTAATTTATTTAAATTTCAAAATACTGCAAGTATCCTAATATAACCTTTTTTTGACAACTGAAAAGACTTACATCTATTTATCTTAAATTTCAGAGTCATTGCTGTATAGACAATGCACTAATTGTGAAATATGACAATATAAGTATAATTTCAATTTTAAAATGCTTAAAATTTAAACAGCAAATATGTTTACACGTTCCTTATTTCTTTTCCCTTCTTCATGAACTTTTACACATATCTTTCTAACATTGGAAAATTTTGACCTTTTCTGGCAGAATATATCAGGTGAGGGAGCCAGGACCATCAGGCCCTCTTGTTTTCCTATTTTTACATGGAAAATACTGATTTCATACAAGTGACAATATAACTGCATTTTGAAACATATTTGATAAAATGATGCAATGAAATTTCAAACATTAATTTCTTTAAATTTTGTTTATCTTTAAATATTGCAAATTCCCAACAGTATTAAATACATTTGCTATGTACCCCCATCCACTCAGTTACATACTTAAATGACAATTAAAGTAGAACACGTTTTGGAAAGAAAAACAAATTCTCAATGTTTAATATTTACTGATAAAATATGCCAGAAAGAATTTATATGTATAAAATATTTTGAGGGAAAAGAAAGAAAGTGCAAAAATTGGCTGTTAAAACATTAAGTCACAGGTTTTTTTTAATTGAAAAAAAACATGTATTTCCTCATATTTCTCAACTAGGGCATTGTCTATTGAGCAATGACTCTGAAATATGTAATAAGGAGTAGATTCAAGTCTTTTAGACAGTAAATATAAAGTAATCTGAAGAATTTTTAAATTTTAATAAAATTACCATTTTACCCCACCCACTTAAAAACACATTATTTTAAAAATTATACTAAAATGATAACTTTTATTGGCACATTTTGTTTGTAAAAAAGTTGTTTCCTGTAAATCAGTCATAAGGAAACAAATCATTATTGAATTGCAAGAAAAAAATAGAAAATGTAAAGCACATATTTAAAAAAACAGCAATTTTTAGAAATATTTAGCCTTAATTATCGGTTTTTATCATAAAAATTCTACTAACATTATTAATAGATGCTAAAACTAAATTTAATAAATATATTCAATACCAAAATGTTTAAAAAAAACACTTTTTTTAAAAGTTAATGCTTGCAAATTTAAGTAATAAATAATAAATGATTATTTTCATATTTTGGCGGCCATCTTGGACGCCATCTTGGATTTCTTAGTCCGCTAGCACTTATAGCAAAAATGAAATCCTATTTCGTAATATAGGGACCCAACCGAACATTTTGGTATATGAAACCCCCTGTTTATGATCGGGGACCAGTTACTCCCCTAAATAAGCGAGTTATTTGAGTCTATTTGCAGCACTAATAGATCAATAAACATATTTGTAGCTCCTAATTGATTTTTTATGTATGCTGAGGATGTTTCCTAATTCAAATATGTGTTACCTATTTTGATAATGTGTATACACAATTTTAGTGAGAATTGATCTACCGTTGTTTCAGTCTGGAATCCCTGTAACAAAAGTTTTTATGGAGGTATCGTTTAAATTATCTTAAGATTTTAATTTATACCATCATACTGTATGCGGAATCTATTAAGGACTCCGAAAACAAAAGTGTTCGGCCTTTCTTCAAAACCACGAAATGACGTACACAATGTAAAAAAATATTATATGAATAATTTCTTTGGAAATTTCTCTCTCTGCAGATTGAGTTTTTAAAATAATCAATGTTATAATGCAAATGCACCCAAATAATGATAATAAAAAGTCAAATTAATTTACAATCATCTTTCCAGCAGAATCAAAATCAATGAAAACTGAACATTTATTTAAGAAATAATATATCCCAAACTGTGATTTTATTGCTCAATAACATCACTGTATGGAGTTTGGATGCGGGGAATTATATCACGAGGGCGTAGCCCGAGTGATATAATGATGCGCATCCGAACAACAAACAGTGATGTTATCAAGCAATAAAATCACCGATTTGGATATATTATGTCGATTCTAACACGACATCAACAAATAAATGCTGCCCGTACATGATAATTAGCTAAATTGCGCCTGATTTTTGTCCGTACTTATTGTCACCGCGTCACATTTTTAGTGGTTACGTCACGTGTATAATGATTACGTCACATGTCTAAATATAGAACGTCAAACAGTGATTTTATAGCATAATAACACACACTTTCGGTTCTTCTATGTCCAATAGGGAAAAATGCGGGTCGTGTTAGAATTCATTATTTTACATTTATATGCAAAAGTAAGTCCTGTCTGCCACTTGACATCTGTAGCACAATGGAAATAAGTTGACCATATGTAATTCTTTTTTTATATTTTACCTTATAGTTATAAGTTATTATATATTTCTAAGTTAGTAACATTCTTTCATCTTATATCAATTTTATTCAAAACCATTGCCAACATCTATCGTCCCAAACCATAGTCAACTTATATTTACAAAAAAGTATTTGACCTACAAAAATATCAATATATAAAGTTGTTTGTCCGTCTTATTTTTATTGACTATAGAAATAAATTGCAACCTTCTGTAAACAATGATATATATAGTCTCATCTATACATATATAAAACATAGATAAATATACTATACCTATATAAGAGATAATAAGACACGTCAAGTCCAGATTCTTTTATTTTCACCTACTTCTGATTATATACCAACATGCTTTTATGTGCGTTAGTCATTTAACAATGTACTGAACTAATTTAAACATTTCGGATGAAAATTGAAACAAAAATAGTTGAGAAAACACTGTTAAAGATAAAAATTATTTTCTTTAACATTGACATAATGCGCATTTGGAAATACAATGTACTTTTAAAGGACTTAAATGATCACGCGATACTACAATTTAGCTGTGAACACGATACTTTATTGTTACACTAAAACATTTAAGCTATTGTGCTTGTATTATCGTTATACAGATCATTTTAAATAATATTTTCCTTGATTATATCTCATGTTTCGGTATGGTGAAACATAAGAAAAATAACAAGGAAAAAACTTCTTATACCCATCTTTATAACAATAGAGACACCTGGCTATGTTTAGTTTTTTCTGATACACGGTCGTAAATAACTTTTTTATGAATCATTTAAGCCAGTGTATAAGCTAGACTGTGCAATTTCTCTTACATTCAATACATGTACTTGATGTCACTTTCCTAACTATAGATAAAGACAATTTTTAAGTAGTACAATCCCTGGTAATAGCAAAGAGCTATCTTTGATATAAGTCTCGACCAAAGACCTGAACTCGGCGTATACTTAAAATAACCAAGGTACGCCCCAGTAAAGCATATTTTCCTTGTTTATATCTCACGTTAAGTTATAGTGAAACAAAAGAAAATAACAAAGAAAAAACTAAACTTGTTACAAAAGGAAATAAAACCCATCTTTTTTACAAGAGAGACACCTGGCTATGTTTTGTTTTTCTAAAAGCAAATATTTTTTTGAACTATTTAAAACAGTGTACACGTTACACTTCGAGTTATTTCTATTACATTCAATTTATGTACATTTGTACTATTTTCATAACTATAGATAAAGACAATAGTAGCACAATTAGCTAAAATATCCCCTAAATCCTTAGTTATAGCACAAAGCTATATTTGATATATAAGTCTCTGGCGATCCTTCGGCCAAAAACCGGCACTCGGCGTACACTCATAATAAGCAGAGGTACGCCCCTGGTGTCTGAGGCCGAGTGGTTAAAGCCGGTGACTTTAAAGCACTCACACAGTGGCTTCGAGCACATTCTTTCAATTGAGAAATCTATCTAGCTTACCTACAAAAAGTCAATAGTTCTACGTATGTGCCCGTTCGATCGTTCCTGAAATAATGCATGAAAGGGCACTTGAGGTCGTCTCCACCAGTAAATAAGAAAATTACCTTAAGATTGTTGGTACGACGTTAAACACGACCAACCAACCAACCAATAGGCCATTTTTTATTATTTTTTTTTATTTTTGTTTAGTTACCTTTTATTTTCTTGGTTACTTTCAGAATGTGGATTTGATGGCAAATTGATCGAAACCAGCGGTACAGGATCGGACAGGCAGAACATCTTAGCTTTGTTAATTGCCTTCTCCTTATACTCGCTGTTATTTTAGAATAATTATATTAAAGATCCTGTAATTCATTTTTATGTTTTTATATCATAAATATAATGCTCAAATGAAGATTTATTAATGTTGTAAGTTCCAAAACGCATAATTTGTAAAAATATTAGCGAATTGACGTTTCATATTAATAAAGAAAGTCTAAGTCAAATTCTTAGATAAGAAATGAATGCATATTTTAAATGATTACATGTTATGTGTTAAAAAATATCTGCAGTACATATTTAGCAAATTCTTCGATGTTTGATAATAGTTTTAGAAGCATAATTATATACATATATAAAATTTCACTTGAGTGTTGAAACAACCTTAAATACAACATACAGGATCTTTAAAGTATATTACTTACAAAATAAAGAAAATAGAAAGTACTATAAAAAGGGTAGTATAAAGCCTTGTCTTATAATATCTTATAAAATATTGCATTTTTAATATCTATATCATTTGTATATACACATAAATATTGTATGTAAACAGAATACAATTTCACGGAACAAAACATTAAAATGTTATTTGAAGGATTTTGAAACGATTAAATTGATTTGTCATTCACTAAAAAAGTACATAAGCATATTGTTTTTATAATGGTATTTTGGATTTTTTAATTCAAAAACTAACATTGCACACTTTAGACGACAAATGTGTATAGCTTTAAATACTGTAAAAAAAACTGCAACCTTCAAACGTCCCTGTCGACTGTTACATAATGTGTTTTATTATTGTGCTGACCTCTACAATAGCTTTCAAAGCCACATCTTCTGCTCTGTCTGTAGCATTGTATGCAATGAAATTTAAGTTTGAATGAACTTTTTCAGTGTATATGCACTTATGATGGCTAGATTATAAAAATCGCCTGAATTGTGCAGATTCCATATCTCACATTTGTATCCTGAATACATTATCTGCTTTTACTACATTTATGTCTTACTACATTTATGTCTCGTATTCTCATACTTACATTCCTGCGCGTTTGTAACACCAATTGCCATTGGGCAGTCGGGACGGTCGAAACATATTAAGACAGCTGAAATGTTTTAATAATAATAAAAAAGAGTAAACATCACAAAAATCGTCTCACATAGTACAGTAAAGACTGTCTTAGCGACCCCCTGTATATAGCGACGTTCTGTCTTTAGTGACCATAGTTAGGTGCGCCGAACAGTATTTACTATATAAATGGTCTGTATGTAGCGACTCCCTGTCTAGTCCGTACAACGACCATGATTTAGTCACCCGTTACGGTATTTGAGCCGTGAACAGCGACTTTTGCAAGGGGAGCAAGACTTGAACTAGGTGACGACTTTGGCGAAGAAGTCGCCATTGGATCAGCGACTTTGCTTCAAAGAGATTTTGAAGCACGATTTTTATAATTTTCCGTCATACTTATTTACGCCGCTAGGTCTGTTAATGATTTGTTAACCTCTCAATTACAACCAATTACCGTTAATCCGCTAGTTAAGAACGCGTGTTCAACATCAACAAAATTCTATACACGCCACAAGGCAAGAGTTCACTTTGTTTATCTTTCTCATTACGTATTCATGCGATTAACGAATCAGAACGCGCGTTGTATCTACGGCAGTTTGCATTGACCAATCGGCGACACGCTAATACACTGTGGCTGTTTGTTGACAATTACATAAAATGGCGACAGATTCAATCAATTTTCGCCGATAAAATGATTAAAGACACCTGCATATACATAATTGCTGCGGTGTTTTTGCGAGTAAAGATAAACAATGCCAAACGTCTTAAAGGTGTGGTTATGTGGTTATGTTTGAAACCTCGATTGTTAATTTTTTTCGGAGCACTTATCTGTGTTTTATTAATACATTGAACTCCGTTAAGTAAACAGGTTGATTATACAAAATTTAATGTCTCTACAGTAACATCTCATATGTAAAAGTGAAATTAAACATTTTTTTACAAACAGACTTATCAATATAAATTACATTTTAATCAATATGTGACTTTTAAATACAAATGTTATGGTGTAGTTTATAATCTTAATCAATTATACATGCAATTTTAATACTCTCTTGTTTTTTATAAATGATTTTTGATATGTTTAATATCAATAAAAATATAATTAAACCCTTAGTATGGTACTATCCTGCTTTTCAACAAAATATTGATATGATATGTTCATATATCCGAATTATGTAGAGACTGTCCACAGTGACTCCCTGTCTATAATGACCTTTTTTCTTTCTCCCATCGAAGGTCACTGTAAACAGTCTTTACTGTACATATTAAGTTAAAATTTAGCGAATTACTGATTCAAAATTAATAAGCCACTTTTTGGCGTATGATATCCTTTAAGTACATGACTGGTGACATGTCCGGAATTCACACTGTCATTGTCTGGAAGGGCGAATGGATCCTCATCAAAGCATATAATACACACACAATAATAAATCTTATACCATTTTATTGTAGTCAAAGGAAGAAATTATGGGTTATAAATTCGTTGAAAAGTAGAAAGGATATATGGCTATGTATAAACGAATGTTAACTATGCAAACTTACAGTAATTGTTGGTTATACTGGCCCATATAACCTGTTTAATAACACTTAATAATATCGAGTTATATGGCCGGTTATTTGAACCAATATAAACGGTTAGAAATAAAAATGTAAGATTGTATTACCTGACTCGATAGACAATTCAAAAATAATATACTCGCTACGCTTGTTCAATGAAATTCGGCGTTACAAACAAGTTGTATTATAACTAATCACATATCTCACATTAAAATAATAAAAAATGATGTATCTTATAATGTTTTGTTGTTTTGTTTTTTGTTGTTGTTGTTGTTTTCATAATGACAATTTCCGTGGGACTTGAGGCGCAATAACCCTGCTTTGTCACATACAATATCTCGTTGAGACGAAATAAATATCAAGCTAGGTACACTTTTTCGTAAAGAAAGACGACATAACAAATCCTGCTTAGTACACGTAGACCGCACGCCGGTTATAATCGTGTTTTGAGTCAAAACAAGAAATATTTTTTAAAAAAGATACTCTGCCGAAGTAAAACTGGTTAATATGTTATTTTTAAGTTTTCTATACAAAAACTTCCACTTTCATCCCCACCCAATTGAAATTACTCTAAATAAGAAATATGTACTGAAGTATCAAAGATCTATTAAAGACATATGCCTCAGAAACAAGTATTTTTTTCCTGATTTAGGAAGGTTAGTCATGAGCTTTATAACGCTCAAACACGGACTTCGGAGCACATCATGTGTCCATCACTTGAGGAAAGTAAATATTGGTGTTGTTTCAAAAGTAACTAATTGTAAACAATATACTATATTAAGCCTATACATGTACCAGGTATTTCCAACTATCTATTTTCATAACCTGAACCCTCTAAACACTATACGCTACTCGGAGTAAAGGAACTCCGCTGAGGTAAAAAAGCCTAAAAACATAAAATTTCTAAAAAAAGATAAGCTGGGGTGCTCAAAATAGAAAGATATGCAAAAGATAGGTAAGAAATATAATCAGAAATAAATTAGAAATCGTATTTGTTTTGCTATTCTTATTGTTATATGAGTAAAAAGGGCTACACCTACATCATTAATCAATCATTAATGTCGGAAATTATTTCAAGCCCCGTCTTGTCAAGACACCTCAGTGTAGTCCCTTTAACGTTCATGTGCCCACTTTTATTATTCAGTACTCCCATAAAATGCA
The DNA here is from genome assembly GCF_026571515.1 of Ruditapes philippinarum. Taxonomy (NCBI): domain Eukaryota; kingdom Metazoa; phylum Mollusca; class Bivalvia; order Venerida; family Veneridae; genus Ruditapes; species Ruditapes philippinarum. The sequence continues at coordinate 68,417 of NW_026854506.1, forward strand.
AAATGTAATAATAATGATGACTATTTCTATAGAATAGTCTCTGTTATTTGGGGAACAACTTATACCCTGCCCTGGTTATGACGTAGGTACTGTATCTACGTCATATCCTTTTAACGCTGGCGTCGAATGTTGTAACAATGGAAGAAATGAATTGTTGAAAAAAAAATGAAAAAAAAATCGCTGATCAAAACAGCAATCGATATTAGTATCTTCTAGATATGAATCGATAAGACGTCAGAGATTTTCTGTGTGCCCTATAAGCAGCAATTTTGTTGATATTTTCCACGATTGAAGCGGATTTGTTCTTGATGTCTTTGGTGGGAACATGGAACACTGAATCAAGCTGGATATTATATGGACAAAGAAGTTTTCTTAGTCAATTCAGATTTAGATCTTCAAAAGATTGTTGTCGAGAACAGTTTAATTATAAATTAGAGATCTATTTATATGCATTGTTATGTGAAATGAACATTAGGTTGTACTTTGTCTAGCTTTATGCTGACTGCTGCCGTAAATTGACAATTTTATTATGACGATCCATGGATCTACTCTCACCCACGGCTAGTCATTTAGCTATGTCTGTATATCGCTATCATGTTAAGTCATTCGCGGTGTATTAGTAACGATAATCTAGCTAGGTCAGTAGGTGCACTTTGCTATTTTCAATGGCGTTAAGAATGGTGGAAGCAAGAAATGTTTGTTAACTTGTGCTAAAATGTGTCTATTAGTCTAACAGGTTCATAATAAATCAGTTATTATTAACCAGTTTTAAAATATATTTTATTTGCTTTTAAATCTTCAAAATAGATCTATAATTTTCTTTTTGCTGGACGAGATTGGAAGAATGTGATTAAAGACAATACACTATTGGACTGTATGTGAAATGTGGAAATATATGCGATGGTGATCAGCAGCGTCTTGTGATGACTCCTGACATTTGATGAATTGTTGTATGAGATAAATTGGTGACTGATGTTAGTAGAGCTAGTAGTTTAGCTTTACGGTATTAGGTGAGGTATTTCCTGTTTAAATGTTTATTTTATACATTATTTTACAATGTGGAACCTAGGTTTAGATCTACATAATGAACAAATTAATTATTCAGTTATATTTCAGTATTTGTTATCATAGATGTGGATACATTGCCTTATTTTTTTTTTCATTTTTTTATTTTTCAAAAACATATAAACACAATCATTACATAGAAACTCCACACAGAAAAAAGTAAAAACAAAACTTTCAAAAAATTCAGAAAGAAAAAGAATAAATCTACTTAAAAAACTATCATTCTTACAATAAACAAAAAAACACACACACACAAGACAGGGGAAAAAAAGACAAGTGAATCAGTTTCATTGCCTTATTTTAGGGCCTGTTGTTTTTATGGTAAAATTAAGTATGCATAATTAGCAAATTATGTTGGATAAGAAGGGGTTAAAATCACATTAAATAGAAATTGATAAATTAATAATGCACAATATGATTAAAAGATACAGACTTCTATGCAACATCAGTCACATGATTAAGATATTAGATGATAATAATTATAGTAAATTAACTTTTTATAAATTGAACATTTTGGGTAATTTCCAATGGCATTGATTTATCGTTCATAAATGGAAAGTACATTATTAAATTGAAAGGAATTATGGCAAGATGTAAACTTATTTGACTTTCACCTGTTCACTCATTATAATTAAAGCCTTGGATGGGCATTATGCATTATGTCAAAATATCTATTACATACTGTTTAATACTGTTTACATTCTTTTTAATTAGTGTCAATTAAATGTACAAATATTTTCATAATTTTATAATAAATTGTTATGCACTTCAGAGTCCATCTAAGCTCTTGATATTTATATAATTTTTGTTCTTAAAATGATTGCCTTTTTATCTGCATGGTAATAAACTTTGTCGATTTCTGTCTGGATTATTTTATTAACAATAAACATAATAAGGCATATAAAAAACACTAACTTTAAAATGTTTAAATGAAATGATGCAAATACTTTGGCAATGTTCTGAGGTTTCACTTTGTTCAAAACTAAAATTACCATATTTTTAAGCTATTTTTTCAGCAGCAGTGAGTACTTCATTTGATAATCAAAAATGTCTTCGCTGATAATCAGCAAATGCTTTCTGTATTGCAGATAGAATAATGAATGTGGCTTTCAATTAAAATAAAATGTAAATACATGTGTATTATTGTAATCAATGTTTATTTAAGTCTATTAATTGGTTGAATTGACTAATAACCAATACAGAATCAAACAACTTTTAACTGACAGTATAGCTGGATGCTGCAAACTGACCAGTGAAAGAATATTTTGTGTAATTGCTTATAACACTGGCAGTAGAATTTATGTCCAAAATAAAGCTTAAACCATTATTCTTGGAGTTTGGGAATTTAGTATGTTTTTGGCCAATAAAGATATTTTATTAGTAAATATTCCATGAAATCTATTATTTTTTTCAAATCTTTTGACAGGTCAGTTAAGTATATTAGTATAAGTACTTATTTTAAATAAGCGCTTCACACAGTTGTAAGAAAGACAGTCCAGGACTGACCAGGATGGGTGGTGTGAAATGCTGCAAATTGAAAAATATAGCTCGAACCTATGTACTATGTACAATTGTGGGGTAAAAAATTAGGACAATTTCTAACACGTTAATATTGCATGCTATTCTAATGACAATAGCTGCTAAGCATACTTATGTTCTGCCTTGTCGAAGATATGATGCAATAAATTGTTGCTAGTTTTTATACCGCATGGAGCGTAAGTGTTTACATCATGCGAATTAAAAACAAATGAAAACCTGATTAATGTAACATTAAACATTATTAAACATGTTGGTTGAATTGGAAGGATTCGAACCCATGGAGTGCAATTGGAGATATCTGCCCCCAGATTCATGCAGGTCTCACAATCTTGATGGTCACTATTGTATTTGGGCATATGTTTTCGGCGCGTTGGTTGGTGGCTGCCCCCGGGGGCCCCTCGCCCACTTTGCGGCCCTCCAACCTTTCAGAACCATAATATTGTAAATTGGTGAAAAAACGTTGGAGTTATGGAGTTCATATTAAGATGAGTGCTCAAAAATGTGCAGCGAGTTGCATACCTTTACTAAATATGTATATATAAATCATTTTTTTTTGTGGGAAATGAAGGTAATTGAATTAAAAGCATATACCAAATATTAAGAAATGTTTCAAATGAAAAATACTGCAGATTAAATGGTTTTGCGGGAAAGAAAGAAGTGCAAATGGTGCTGAAAGGAGTGCTCATTGTGCTGAAAGAGGTACAAATGGTGCTGAAAGGAGTGCACATGCTATTTAAAGGAGTGCACATGGTGCTGAAAGGAGTGCATATGGTACTGAAAGGAGTGCACATGGTGCTGAAAGGATTGCCCATTTGTGCTGGAAGGATTGCACATGATGCTGAGAGGAGTGCACATGCTATTTAAAGGAGTGCACCTTGTGCTAAAAGGAGTGCAAATGGTATTGAAAGGAGTGCACATGGTGCTTCAGGATTGTGCATTGTGCTGAAAAGATTGCGTATGGTATTGAAAGGAGTGCACATGTTGCTGAAAGGTGTGAACATGATGTTGAAATAAGTACACATGGTGCTGAAAGGAGTACACATGGTGCTGAAAGGAATGCACATGGTGCTGAAAGGAGTGCACATTTCGTTGCAGGAGTGCACCTGGTGCTGCAGGAAGGCATATGGTTCTGAAATAGTGTAAAAAGTGCTACAGGAATGTGCATGTGGCTGAAGTGAGCGCATACATTTTTTCACCGTTAGTCTATGTTTCTATAAAAGTCGGGGAACAACGCAACATTTTTTGAAAGTTTGAAAGTTTTCAAATTCTACAAAAGTAGGGGGGAAATTATAGGCCGTGACTTTTGTTCTTCCTCAATAACGGTGTCGTAAGATATCCCGACGAGTAATACCAATTTTCAGCCGCGACTTTTGTGCAGACATCTCCCGGTGTAAAAAGTCGAGGCTTAATGCTCAAAACCGTTGTTTTTTACAAGGTATGCATGATTCAAAATATCGCGTTTTATGTATCTGCAATCTGCTACCTACAGAATGCATATGTTTGAGTAGCTTTGTTTATTATGTAGACAGAAAATTTCGCGGTTTCCTTCGTAAAACTCTACTTTATTACGACACAAGTGTGACAGAAAAGCTAGAGGGTTTCTACAAGTCGCGACATTTTATACAATTTCGACATAAAACCTCGCGGATTTAAAACTTGCCCGCGACATTTAGTGACGGAAATTTCTCGCGGCATTAAAATGGACGCTACTGGCCGCCATAGCTTAATCCTCAATTAACTTAACTTATCTCGACTATATTTAGCTTTTATCATATGTGATATGATATATTTGTATAATGACAGATTTTCTGTGCAGACTTGATGTTGTACCATTCAGTTATTCACTCAATACAGAATACATGTAAATATTCAGTGTGTATGTAGTATATAACTCGCATATGTCATCTTGCAATTTTCTTTCTACATTATAATGTAGGTGAAAGTATAACTTTCATGCAAAATGAATTAAATCAGAAATAATCATATAATCAAAATTTTCAATTTTCACAATGTTTAAGTCAATATTTTCTAAGATAACTTTAAAAAAAAAACTTGCA